>NC_056728.1:311156197-311336197 GCF_019279795.1 Protopterus annectens
TTTTATGAAGGGGTTGCAGTATTGTCATGGCATGTCTAAGGTTCAAGAATTGAAAGAGTTTTTGCGCTAGGTTGATAGAATGTTTTAAGGGCTCTATAATGTTATAAGTTTGTATTTCTTTCTGCTTCAGGAATGGAAGTGCTTTGGGATTGAAACCTAGAGCTTTAATATATCTATAATATATTGTCACCCAGAGAGGAGACCAATTTTCTATTGACGGGTTATGTTCAGCTATTCTCAATATTCTGTTAGTGTTAATGATCGAGTAGTACATTTTAAAATCTGGTAGATTTAATCCTCCTTTGCTTTTGGGGAGTGTTAATTTTGGATAGGAGATTCTGGTTTTTTTGGGTTCCCATATAAATTTTGCTAGGAAGGTATGAATTTGTTTGAAGAATTTATTATGTATTGTTGTCTGTGATGTCATGAATATATACATTAATCTAGGTAAAATGTTCATTTTGATTATTGATACTTTGGCCAAGAATGGTAGTTTTAGGTTGTTCCATCTTTTGCAGTCTTGCATTATATTTTGCCATTTAAGGTTTACATTGTGTTGGTAGAAGTCTTTGTTACTCTGGAAAAAGGTGATTCCCAGGTATTTAGTTTCTTCTTTAATTTTTATTGTGTTTAACAATGGTATTAGTGAGATGAGTTTGGGTGTTTTTAGGGGGAAAATATTAGTTTTATTAAGGTTTAGTTTGTAGTTAGACATAGTTGAGAAATGTTCAATTGCAGCTATTATTTTGTTTATATCTGAATTTGGTGTAGTGCAGTATATGTTCAGATCATCTGCAAATGCAGTGAGGTATATTTTGAAGTTGTGTATTGATGGAGGATTGTGATATGTATTTTGTTTAATGTATAGAATGAGTGGTTTTAGGTACAGGTTAAACAGGAAGGGTGATAGTGGGCATCCTTGTCTTGTTCCATTTTTTATTAGGATCCAATTTGACCAAGTCTTATTTATATACAGAGATGTGTATGGGTTGCTATAGAGAGTTTGGATGATCTGAATGAAGTTATTGGGTATATTAAAGTAGGGTAGTGTTTGGAGTAAGAATTCTAGATTAACCCTATCAAATGCCTTGTGGGCATCCACTACCATTGTGTAGATGTTGATATTGTATCGGTTAGCATAGGATATTAGTGCATCTAATGTTAATGTATTGTCACTAGTCTGTCTATGTGGTGTAAAACCGGATTGTTCTGGGGAGAGGATTGTTTCTATCAGATTTTTCATTCTGTTTGCAAGTATAGAGGTAAATATTTTAGTATCTATATTTAAGAGGAAGATGGGTCTGTAACTGTCGGGGTTTTTGGGGTCTGTGTGTTCTTTTAATATAAATATAGTTTTAGAGGCATTAAAGTGGATATCATTTATTTTATAGTTTATTATGTAATTCAGTGTATAGTATAGTAGTTTGGCTATCAAGGGGGAAAATGCTTTTTAAAATTCTGATGTGAGTCCATCAGGACCCGGAGCCTTATGCACTTTTAAGTGTTTGATTGTTGTAATAATTTCACTGATGGATATCGGCTCAGTTATATTTTTTGTTGGTCTAAATTGAGTTTAGGGAATTTCAGTTTTTGAAGAAAAAGAGTTCTATCTTCCTTTGAGGTTTGTAGTATTTGTGCTCCATATATTTGAGAGTATATTTGTTCAAATGTTTTAATAATGTCTTCATTTTTTGTGTAGTTTTTGTCTCTGTAGTTTATTTCTGATATATTGGAGGCATTTTGTGTTGGCAGATAATTCTGGCCAGAGCTCTAGATGGTATTTGAGCTTCTTCTGCGTAAGTGGCTAACATTCTGGCTTCATAGAAAGATAGGTTCCTGGTTTCTAACATATATAGATCCCTTTGCAGTTTTAAAAGTTCTGCTTCTGCTTGGTTCTTAGGGTTATTTATTAGTTCTTTTTCAAGATGCTCTATTTTCCCTTTCAGTATATGCTCCTCTTTCAGTTGTATTTTTTTTATAGTATGCTGCTTTTTTGATAAACAATCCTCTGATTTGTGCTTTGGTTGCAGCCCATTCAATGTCAGTTGGTACTTGGGAGTCAGTGATATTTGTAAGAGCTATTTTTAGTACATTTTGGAAAGTAAATTAGGGTTTAATGACCAATTATGACCCCTATTCTCTAAATATATCTTTTTGTCCCAGTTAATGTTCAGTGTGATTTTGGAGTGATCTGAAAAGAACCTGGTATGTATAGTTATTGTTGGGTCCATGTTAATGAATATGTCAGAGATTAAGAAGAAGTCTATCCTTGACCACATTCTGTGGCATTGCGAATAGAATGTGAATTTCCCTGTTTTATCTGCACTGTTCCCATGTTTAAAAGGGTCATGTAGTTTGAAATCTTGTTTGAGTTCATTAAGGGCTAATGTGGCTTGTTTATTATGTGATTTGGTCAGATTAGATTTATCCTTTTCTGGGTTTTGATATATATTCCAGTCACCTCCAATCACTAGGTAGTGATCTTTAAACTGGTTTAAGGTTGGGTATAATGACATAAAAAAGTGTTGTTGGTTATTACAGGGTGCGTAAACATTACGTACCATTATAGGTTTTGGTATTGTAGGACTATTAAATGTTACATAGCACCATCTTCCCTCCTTGTCAGCTTTGGTTTTAAGTATTTTTTCCTTAAATTGTTTTTTAATTATTATGGCAGCCCCAGCACTGTTTGTTTTCCCTTCTGAAGCTATGATTTGACTTATCCATTTATTTTTGCTAATTTCTGCCCATTGATCTGCAGTCAAGTGCGTTTCTTGTATTAGTATGAGGTTGGCTGTGGTTTTTAATGTAAGGTGTAAGAATAGTTTTCTTTTCTTCTTGTTTTGGAGCCCTTTAACATTCCATGATTCTATTTCCCACATTTATTTATTAGGTGTATTCCTTAGATATGCCATGTATATTAGTTTTGTTTTGTTAGTTTTGTATGTGTTACTGTGTGATGGTTTAGGAAAGCATCTATTTATCCCCGTCCCTACACTGTGCCTAACCACTATATCCCTGGACCAGGAATAATCAGGGGGGGAGGATGAAGGTTCATTATATGGTTTACCTTTACATCTAATCTTGGAATGTGTTTTCTTTTTAGATATAGATTTACTCCATAGTATCCCCCCTGTGTTACTATAAACAATGTGGACAAAGCTGAACAAACTAGTTCCCTCAACAAACACTGCTACTTAATATCCCTAGCCTCTTCCAACATATTATTTATACAGTGATGGTATTGCATTTAAGGTACAGCATGTATTGTTTTTGTCTTGTGCCTAATTCTTTCTAATAGTATTTTTAAAACAGCCTATTAATATACATTCCTCAGTAAATTATAGAAATATGTGTACCATAGTAATATTGTTAAACAATCAATCTTGTCATTTTTACATTTTTCTCTCATTTGACTTCTTTTTCCTCCCCTTTACTTATTCAGGTTTCGGCCTTCTTTGGTGCCTATAGTGATGTTTTTCCACATCAATCTGTGTGGGTTATAAAATATATACTTGGCACCTATTTAACAGAAGTAGGAAGTATAGAGAGACAAAAAAAAAAAAAAAAAAAAACAGCTTAGCCAAACAGTCCTTCTGCTATAGTTGACATATTAAGGCTATATTTACATTATCCCAGGATTGTTAGGTTATTTTACTAATTTCCTGAGATTACTTCTCTCCAGGATCTTTTAACACATTTCTAGTATTTACATAAAACATTTAACAATTTTTCCCTTTTTTCCCAATATTAATCTATGAGCTAGCATAATTCTGACAGTTTATTTCTTGCCTATTATTTAAGGCTGGAGTTTCATTCACCTACACAGTACTGGGTGTACTGTTTTAGTGAATGGTTCAGTTCAACAGTACCTTATTTCTTCAAGGTTTTGCTTGCAGGTTGGTTGACATCTATGGTGCAGCTTTCTTCTTTTAGCTGGTGCAGATCAATTTTTATTTTTCAGGCAGTAAAATCCTTTGGAGCTTGCTGAAATCCATTTTGTCTGACTGTTCTTAATGAAGCCATCAAAAGCCTAGGGGGACTGAATTTGCAAGCCAATATCTGAGATGGGAACTTCCTTCCTATATTCATGCATCGGAAACAGCAGTTCATTTTTGGTTCCCACCCAGGCTGTACTTCCCTTTCCTGTGTTCTTCATGGCTCACATCAATGACCCAAGGGCCTAGACAGCAAGGGGAAGATTTCAGAGTTGGATCCCAGCTAGAGTGCTCGTGAATGGGGTTGTTTTATCATCCAAGGGACCTTTATCTTTTTTTGTGGATTTATTTCACTTCTGAAGGTGGAATTTGCTTGAAAACAGCCAGGAATGTCTCTTTTGCCTCTTTGGGGTTAGCAACCATGTATTTAACCTCTTTGATGTAAAAGATTAACTGATTTGGATATTTCATCTGGAATTTGATTTTTTTTTCTATTAGGAACCTGCAGTATGGAGATAGTAGTTGTCTTGCTTGTCTTATTTGTATTGGGAGGTCTTGAGCAAAGGAGATTTTATTATTATTCCAGGTGAGTGTGCTTTTTTCTTTGCTGCCAGTATGATTTTATTTACATCTTGGTAGTTTAATATTTTAATATAGACAGGTCTTGGTTTCAGTGATGTTTGCATTTCCCTCAGGGCTCTGTGGGCTCTCTCTATTGTTATTTGCTGCATTTCTTCAGATTCCTCTAGGAGGGAATTTATTATTTGCTTGAGTGTTGGTATTAGATTGTTATGAAGTACAGTTTCAGGTATTCCTCTGATGATGATATTGTTCCTTCGAGATCTTGCTTCCAGGTCTGTTAATTTTGCTTGTAAGTTTTGTATTTCTTTGTCATGGGCATCAGTTTTTTGAGAAATAGAGTCTATTTTTATTTCATTTTCTATTATTTTGGACTCAGATTTTTCCATTCTGGATATTATTTGGCTAAATGAGTCACCAAAGGTTTGAAATTGTAATGATAAGTCCTTTAATGCTTGCTGGATAGGTAATAAGGCAGATTTTATGTCTTCCAGATTAGCTGGCTGGTCTGTCTTGGATTTATTTGTATTTTTAGAGTTGTCAGTTTGTTTAGTTGTCTTTTGTCTTTTTGAAGTTGTGTCTTTCTCAGGTGAGGCTAGTACTGAGAATTTGGTCTTAGTTGTTGTTGTTTCCATATTATTTTCCTCTTTTGACATCTTGCTGTATAGTGTTTTACCAATCTTGCAGTCAGATGCAGGGCCTTAGTAGCACATTGCTTAAGCTGTTATTTAGAAATCTTAGTTAATCCTGCTGTTTCTGAGATGAATCTGTCACTTTTTCTTCCTCTTTTGTTTGCTGGATGATATTAGCAGTAAATATCTACAGTTATTTCTGCATTATTAATTCTGCGTTGCCTTCTGGGTTTGTTTTAATCCAGGGTATATCTAGACCTAGGTGATAGCAGTGCTCACAGAACAGCAGCCATTTTGAACTCATATTACATAAAAACTTTAAGATAATGAGCAAATTCTATACACCTCTTTAGTGTCTAGTTGTCTTCTGACTATAATATTTACACAACTGCCTTACATATTTTCTTACTTAGCCTGAAATAATGCTGTCTTATTCTGTCTGGCAGCAGTATTTGTTACATGTGATGTTGTATTTGTGCTCTCATACCAACAGAACATTATTTATATTAGCAACACTTTTCAAGCCATCACTTTCCTGAAGAAATGTGCTCTGGAACATCTCTGGTGCTGTCGAATAAGGAATCAGCATTATCCTAATGGTATACTACCTGTACACAGTTTGAAGTTTTCTTCATATTATAGTTTTATCTACCATAATCTCTGGATTTTGTCTAATACCAAAAATAACTTAGTATTTAGTACTGCCAGGACTGCTTATTTAACTGTAAGTGAAATGCGATGCCCTTTTATTAGCAACTTTATTGAGAGTTGTGGGTCAATATAAATACAAATTGTGTCTTGCTTTGTAACAATGACAGAGTCCAGTATCCAGGGTGGATAGCAAGGTTAGACCAAAGGAAGGGGAACCACACTTGATGAGGACAAAAAAGAGGCAATAAGAATAACTGTGCTATTCAACTGATGTGCCTTCTGTTATTTATTTATTTTATTTATTTATTTGCAGTTGGTTTGAACATTATCATCAAAATTACAAGCATTCAAAACAATACAATACAATGAAAGGTAAACATGATTAGATAGTCATGATATATTACAATATGGGGTGGTTTTTCAGTAGGCACCATTCCCATTGGGATTTTAGATGTGTATGAAGAGATTTTTGTTAGAATTTGGAAATTAGAGGTATTGGGCGATAAGCATAAAGGAGAGCAGATGGCCAGATGTGGGCTACAATATCTCTTGGTGACTCACCCAAAGGGGTGATCAGGGCAAAGAACCTGTTGTACTTGTTGTTGTGAGAAGAGGCAAACAGATCACAGCCAGGTTAGTCCCATTGACAGAAAATCCTTTCCACCACTAAATGATTGAGAGGCCACTCATGAGGCATCAAAATGGACCTGTTTGTCCACTAGCATGCACTGGATTTCCCTGGGATGTGCACTGCCATAAGAAAGCAGTTGGAGGAAATTGCCCACTGCCACACTCTCATTGCCTCTCAACAAAGGGAATAAGATCGGCTTCCCACCTGTTTGTTTATGCACCAAACCACAGACATGTTGTCGGTTTGAACTGCAATCATTCCAAGAGGAAGGGTGGCCTGGAAGGCCTACATCTCTAGGAGGACATCTCCAGGACATTAATGTGTGAATTGGTCTTTTCTGGGGACCACGTGCCTTGGACTGTCCTTTCCAAGGAATGTCTCCCCCACCCCAAGTGTGAGGCGTCCTTGGTTACTGTGGCTACTGGGAGTAGAAAAACAAGAGGGCAGCCTGGAAAAACTTCATCTGACTGAATCCACCAATGTAGGTGGTCTTTGCATACTTGTGTGACTTTGTCTGGTGAAGATAAGGGATGGCAAAGAAATGACCACTGAACAGCTAGAGTCCATTGAAGAATGCATGTATAAAAGTGAGCCATAGCAACCAAGACTATGGCTACTGCCATCGACCCTAAAGTCTGAAGAATCAACCTAGCTGGAGAGGAAGGGTGTGAGATCAGTTGTTTTGCTTGCCACCTGATGGTCTATACTCTGTTTGGTGGAAGGGACTCTATCTGACCAACTGTGTCCAAATGAGCACCTATGAATTCCAGGCTCTGAACAGGTTGAAGATGAGATTTGCACAAATTGACTGTGATGCCTAGGGACTGGCATAACTGGAGAAAGTAGTCCGTGGATTTTTCTAGAAGATGCCTGGTTGTGGTGGTGAGAAGCTAGTCGTCTAGGGATGGAAACAAAAATAAAACAAACTATATACCAGCCTCTAGGTGAAACAAAGTAAAAAATCACATAAATCACCAAAAAAATGGTACCACAAGGAGCGCCGTACAAAAGAACTTTAATCTTCCCAGAAATCCACAAAATAAATGCTAAAAATCCACAGTGTTGCTCAGGTTAAGTGCTTTCGACCTTCAAAAAAGCCTTCATCAGAACTGATGAAGGCCTTTTTGTGAAGATTACTTTTGTACGGAGCTCCTTGTGGTACCTCATTTTTAGTGATTTATGTGATAGATATGGAAACACTCAGAATCCTAGCAGTCTCAAGTGAGCTGCTACTACTGCCATACATTTGTTAAGCACCCTGGAGACTGTGGTGAGAACAAAGGACAAAGCTCTGAACTGATAGTGACTGGCCCCTAGCAGAAAGTGCAGATATCTTTAGGAGTGTCTTTTCACTTTGATATAATAGTATGCATCCCGAAGACTGATGAAACACATGCAATCATCCTTTCACAGAAATGGCAGAATGGACTGAACCATGACCATTCAGACTTTGAATTCTTTACAAATTGATTTAGTTTGCTGAGATCCAAAATTGGTCTCAGTTTTTCTGTTTTCTTTGGCACTAAAACAAATCTCGAGTAGGTCCCAAATCATTTCTGGTCTAGTGGGACCATGACTCTTTTGTCTAACAGCTTTCAAATTTCTAGAGCTGCTGCCTCCCTCTGACTGGGTGGAATGTCAGGGAGCATTTTCCTTTTGTTTGGGAGAATTTGTGAAAATGGTAAGAAATAACCTCTGGATATGATTTAGTGCACCCAAGTGTCTTCTGGGATAGATACCCAGACATCTGGGTGCACAGACAAGTACCCCCCCAAATGCCTCCACAGTTGAGCAGTCAGGCAACTGCTCAGGAGTTCTGAAACGGTTTATCCAAGAAGGTGTCTTGGAAACTCCAGTTTTGCAAGCCTCCTCTGCCACGAAGGTGGTGCCTTCCATTAGAACTCCCCCCTCTGCCTCCGAGGGAGATTTCCCCTCATTAGTCTTGGAGACAACACTGGAGCTTACAGAACCACATTTTTCACCCTCCTCACTGATTCCTGGTAAAGGATCTCTGAGGGGTAGAAAAATGGATCCCCATGGCAGGCAAGGTCTTTCCATCATACTCACTCCAGGAGAAAATCTTTTTACCAATGGGGCAAAACAAGGATGCCCCATCAAAAGCAGCATTGATAAAAGAAGACTTGAAGGGGGTCTGCAAAGTCACACAAGCACATCTAGGCATGTCTCCTTATGGCTATGCTTGACCCACCTCACATAAGATTCCCTCAACAGCAAGGAAAACTAACCTCATAGACACATTACAGATGGACTGAAGGGTGGCCAGCTGTAAAGAAAGCTTTTTGTGGTCTTCCACAAACATGGACTCAGAAGGGGATTTGAAAATAAATGTGCTTCTCAAATATGTCCAGTGCCCTGGACTCCCTGTTAGGGAGATGGACAGAGGAGCTCTGCTCTGCCAGTTTTTTTTTTTTTTTTGTGGCTGCCGCAACAACCATGGCATTAACTGGGACCCCCTTGCTCCAGTGGGGCCTGTCCTTAGGATCTGATTCTACAGTATCTGGGTCCTTCAATGTCCAGTGAGAAAATAGATCTATAAGCTCATCAGCCCGGGGAGTCACTCAAGATGTAGACGGGTCAGACCAAATAGCTTCCAAGAACAGTGACTTCTCCTGGGAAGGGGGATCGAAGGACCATCGACCTTTCTGCCTCAGGATTTCTAAGATGTCTCTGAAGGAGATATCAACTGGTGGAGACCATGACGACCTCTTCCCTTCACAGAAGTTTGTCTTTGGTGAACGATTCCTGAATGGAATCAATGTGCTTCCTCTTACACATTCTCTTTCTAGAAGCCTCCTCATTGGGATGGTCTGGAGAGGTTTCCTTGTGAAGGGAAAGTATTTAAGAGGGACTGTCTGGATGCTTAAACAGGCTAGCTGTCTCTGCAGGATAGGTCTGTGAGGATCAGAGCCTGGACCCGAAGATGGCAGATCTGTAGGATCCGAAGAAGAAACAGTAGTCATGTCTCTCAGATCAAAGGCAGAAGGTTCGGGAGAAGCCATAGCTGGCCACACTGAAGCCGAAGCCCCTGATGCCACCATGCCCAGACCCTGCCTGGATCCCTGTCTCAAGGGGGGAGTCAGATCTGAGCCGTTCAATGCCAAAGCCCCAAGTAGGGATGGCTCTGACAACCTCAGAGTTGAAACAAGCTCCCCAGACCTGCCACTGATGCTTTGGCTCCGAACCTCATCCTGTTCCAAGGAGATTGGCACCGGACATATCAGGAATGCAGTTGGAGTCAAAGACCTGGCCATCTTTGGAGGCAACACAAACACTCCTGGGATTCTGAGATCTGACAGCTCCAAAATCGCCAGTCAGATCGAAGAAGGATAAAGTACAGTGTGCAAAACAGAAAGAAGGATCATGGATCCAGTGAGGGATGGAGCCGGGATAACCCCAATCTGAATCTGAGCTCTGAGGCACTTCCTCATCCTATCCATGTCGGCTTCAGAAAGGCTCCTGGAAGAAGTGATGGAGGAATTAATAGACTGGGGGCAGGACTCTCTCCTTATAGTCTTCTGGGGGAAGGGAGAGTGGAGCTGAGGAGAGATAGTCTATGGAGAGAACCTAAGAGACTAGATTCTTGGACACTTTGTATTGGTAAGTGTCGGATCCGAGGGTGTTGGATCTGACTACTTCTGTAATTTGACAGGAGGGTCCAGAATTGGAACTGATATTGGGGATTGGGTGGGAGACCACTTCCTAGATTCTTTTGCCTCCGAAAGGGCTTAAGTGTTTTGTGGGGGTTTGAGCCCCAGAAGCAGGAAAAGAGATACAGGAAGAACAAGAAAGTAACAAGCCCTTTAAGACTAGTTTGTTATGCCTGTTGCTAAGGGTACTGTTGTTGAAGCCAGCACAAACTGTGCACTCAGTGTCCAAGTGTGCAGTGCCAGACAATAAATGCATTCTCTATGGGCATTAGAACTGGGGATTTTATGCCCATGAAAAGTGAATTTCTTAAACCCAGTGGGTTTGTCAGCCATAGCTGAAAAGGAAGGAAATTGTCTGACAGTAGTTAGGCAGATTAAGCTAGTGTGTTTCATTTTTAACAAGAGGGAACTACCAACAATTGTATAGAAAAGATTACCTTCTGAAATGGAGGAAGAAATAGAAGAAAGTAAAATAAGAAAGTGCCAACAATAGTACAGAGAACTACCAAAGGCAGAAGTAGAAAAGAGAAATAAAAGTGAAACCTGATGCAATAGAACTCAAAAAACTACAGTAAGGGAGGAAGAGGTGATAAAGAAAGATGGATCTATAAGAATAGAGAAGAAATCACACTTGCTGGCAAAAAACTACACCCCAAAGCTCAACAAGAAGAATCACTGTGTACAGCAATAAGGTGGAAACCAAGATGTGAGGTATTGCAGAGTAACTGGTGCATTATTGGTAAAGGGAGGAGCTCAAGAGTTGGATCTGAGCATCTAGTAAATGCATCCAGGCTGGATCCAAGGACGGATCCGAGACCCATCAGCTGAGGAACGAATGAAAATGACAACATCAGATTTAAATGTTTATTAGGAAGATGTAAGTATTTTTAAGGACTTATGGTCTGATAATTGTTCTTTAATCAGTAATACTAATGAATGTTCCACTTCTTTTGCCTGTAAAAGCCAAACAACAAAAATGCTTTGGAGTCTCCTGGCAGTAGATAGAAAAATTATTACAAAATACTTCAAACCAATCTTAGTTACAATGTTTAAATATTTTTTTAATTTGACAGCAATGGTATGCAAAACTGAAAAAGAAGTGATTAGAATAAGAACTGTAAATAACACTAAGACCTTTAGTTGTTGGGATAGCCTTGAAATGTTGCTATTGAAATACCAAGACTCTTCATGCATTAATTGTGTTAGATTACTATGATGGTTCAATGTAGTTCTAGTATTGTGTCACAGTAAGTGATATTGAATTTCTTCTTTTCTGTGTATATACTGCATATATGTTAAAGCTATAAAAATTTTCTTAAAAAAATATATGACTCAGACTCATTTCTTCTCTTTGCTTAGGATCACCTTTTCAGGTTATCCATGCTTGTATTTTGGTTCAAATTTTCTTTAGTTTGTTCCAATGCAGTGCCTTAATGTTGCCTAAAAATGAAAATACCTCTGCCTTTATCTTCAGCTCAGAAACAGATCATCTAGCCTGACTACCACAGAGAGATAAAAGCCTGTTGATGGCCCACGTGACCTGAGCTTGATTAAAAACTTGGTGATTTGCTGGAGTTTGCAAATAGGATGAAAGGCTTAGCCTACTCACCTCCCTTCAGGGGAAGTGGTATGAAACACATATCCAGGCATTCTCTTCATGACAGACTACCCCGGTGAAGACTGGGAATCTTGGGGGGGAGGGGGGGCTACTGCCTGCAATGGGGGCAGGGACAAATTAAAACATTGCAAAAGCACTCTGTATGTATGCACAGGGGCAGCAAGGCCTAAAGCCAAAACCCAAATCCACAGCAAGTAGAAGATGGCTTCCATTCCCAGCTCAGTGAATTCTCACTTCATGGGAATGAATTGGCCAAAAGGATTTCACCCCACAGAGCAAACTATTTCACATACCTCCCCAAAGAATCAGGAACAAAGCTTTCATAGAGTATTTTCTCATAAAAAAATAGAAGAAATTAGACTATTTTACAATTAGGAATCATCTTCTGCTGTCTATTAAATATTTGCTTTAAAAGAAGAGCACAGAGCTGAGCAGCTTTCTTCCAGAAGTATTAAATGCCTATACCCTTATCACCCATCCTAACAATATCTACTAAACAGGAGTCCTGCCTGACATTCATAGTGACCATCTGCCTATTTTCACCATCAGGATCAACAATAAAACCCCCTATACTCAATGAAACAGCACATATTGCAGCTTAAGTAATTTCATTGCTATCTCTTTCAATGATGCACTAAGAGATATAAACTGGAACTCCTTAAAATATTTCACAGGGTAACTGAAACATTCAATACCATCTTCAACTTTCTTAACTGCCAAGTCCCACTTAGGAAGAAATGAATAAAAAAAATCCTGCATATCGGTTAACACAGAAATCCAAACTACTACTGTGCAAAACAGACTGTGCTTACTGACACTGGCACCTAAATACTTGTCATGCCTATAGAATTCTGTGAAACCAACTCAAAACTCAATAAATAAATATATGAAACATTACCATATACACTTGCAACATGACAGAAGAATCAACTTTAAAACATTCAGGGTACCAATCAGTCTTTGACTACACCCTAGGACAACCACCTAACTCAACCCCACCTAATGCTTATTCTATAACACAGCCTGTGCCTTTGACTCCCATTTCATAGCATGCCTCAGCATCCCTTCTCAGACAGACTTTGGTATCGCTACTACTCCACCATGCAGTAATCCCACTAAAGTACAGTTTTGTACCTACCATAAATGTAGATGTTCAAGTGTACACCCTGCTGCAGTCATCACACTTGGGTTATCCTGTCGTCAGGCGGTCCCACAGTCGGCCAGAATTCCAAAGTCTTGGTCTGGCGTCGGTTGCTGTCACTTCTTCCCTGACGTCAGTGCACCAGGGGTAATGCATCCGATGCCATTTTCTTCAGTTTTTCTAGCCCCAGATGTCAGGTGCCCCCAAAAAGGTGGTCAGTAATTAGTACCAATTTAAGAAATTTTAGCACAAACACAAAATCCCTCCAGCTATAAGCAAATACATCAGGAAGGTATTGTAGAGATTTAGCCAGTTAGATCAGAGGGGATGTAGGGAGGGTAACCTAGACTGTAGCAGGGTGTACACTCGAACATCTACATTTATGGTAGGTACAAAACTGTACTATGTTCATCGTGTTACCCTGCTGCAGTCATCACACTTGGGTAGAATCCCAAAGCTAAGGATGGGTGGAGTCATGGAGGGTTAGAGGAGGCTAGAAGACCCTGCAGAACTGCAGTGGCGAAGCCAGCTGTAGTCTTAGAGTAAAGTGGTAAGTGATAGTGTTTGGTAAAGGTGTGTACTGAACTTCAAGTTGCAGCTTCCAAAATCTCCTTGGTTGGAACCCCCCTGAGGAAGGCTGTAGATGTAGCTGTTGCCCTGGTAGAGTGGGGCCTAATGGTAGCAGGAACTGGTTTTCCATGATGGGTATAGCAAAAACGAATGCAATGTCCTATCCATTTGGAAATGGTTTGTTTTGATATAGCCTTCCCTTGTGAAGCTGTAGCATAGGATACAAAGAGCTGGTCAGATTTTCTGAAAACCTTAGTTTTATCCAAGTAGTAATGAAGTTGCCTGTAAATGTCCAAGGAATGCAGGAGTCTTTCTCCTTTGTTCTGTGGATTTGGGAAGAAGGTGGGTAAGTGGATGGTTTGACTTAAAGCCACACTGGAAACCACCTTAGGCATGAAGGAAGGATTAGTTCATAGAGAAACTCTGTCTTGATGGAAAATGAGGAAAGGTTCCACTGCCATTAGTACCTGCAGCTCTGAGACTCTTCTGGCTGAAGTTATTGCTAGCAGCAGGGCAGTCTTCCATGATAAAAACTGTAGATCTGCAGAGAAAGCTGGTTCAAAGGGAGGTAGCGTAAGTTTTTCCAGAACAAAATTGAGGTCCCATGTTGGTGTAGGTGCTCTCCTGGGGGGCCTAATGTTTTTTGCCCCTCTGAGGAACTGCCTTAGAAGTGGATGTGAAAATAAGGGTGGATCCATGTTGTAGTGGGCTGAAATAGCTGATGCGTGGATTTTAATGGAAGAAAAAGAAAGTCCTTTGTGCAACATCTCAGTTAAATACTGTAGATTCTGAGGCATGTGAGGCTGAAGTGTATTTTGGCCTTTAGCTTGGTTCCAGGCGCAAAACCTTTTCCATTTGTCCGAGTAGGCCTTCCTGGTGCTGGGCCTCCTAGCTTCCAGAATAACATCCATAACTGCTTGGAAAAGAGGAGCTGGTTGGATGCTTAGGTAATTTGCCATGCAGCCAGATTTAAGGTTTTGAGCTGGCTGTGTAGAATCTGATTGTTTTGCTGTGTGAGCAAATGGGCAATTTGTGGTAAAATCCAAGGTGGGCCCTGGGCCATATTCCTTAATAGTGGGTACCAGTGCTGGCATGGCCAGTCTGGGGCTATGAGTATCAGTCGTGGTCTCTCCTTTCTGACTTTCAGAAGCACCTTTGTGAGGAGAGGCAATGGAGGGAAGACATATACTGTCAGGTTTTTCCAACTGAATGAGAGTGCGTCCACTTTCCAAGCTTGATGGTGAAGTGTCCTTGTACAAAATTTTGTTAGTTGATAGTTTTGGGGGCTGGCAAACAGGTCTACGTCTGGAAGGCCCCATTTTTGAGTTATCATTGCAAATACTTGTGGATCCAGTTTCCACTCGTGGGGATCCCTGATGTTTCTGCTGAGGTCGTCTGCCAATGTGTTCTTTTTTCCTGGCAGGAATTGAGCTTGTAACTGAACTTGGTAAGCCAGTGCTGTGTTCCACAAGGTCATTGCTTGCCTGCATAGAGGGTAGGAGTGTGTACCCCCTTGTTTGTTTATGTACCACATTACTGTGGTGTTGTCCGTCCTTATTGTAAGTTGTCCTGGATGTAATAGGTTCTTGAAGGCTGTCAGAGCATTCTGTACAGCTAGCATCTCTTTTTGATTGATGTGCAGATTCCTTTGATCTGCAATCCATATGCCTTGAACGCACTGTCCTGCCATGTGTGCCCCCCAGGCGTAGTCCGATGCATCTGTTTCATAGTTTGCCTGGCTGGGGGTAAGGTGAAAGGCTGACCCTTGTTGAGGTGACATGCCTGTGACCACCATAGAAACTCCTGTTGTAGGCAGGGAATGAGAGATATCATTGTGTCCAAGCTGTGGCTGTGTTGAGACCATACGCTTTTTAGGTACCACTGTAATTTCCTCATATGCAGCTTTGCAAATGGTATTAGTAGTATGCAAGATGCCATGAAGCCCAAGGCCTGCAGAATTTTTCTTGCAGGGAGTTGGGTCTTTGTTGCCATTGTTTTGAAATATTGAGACAGTTGTAGTTGTTTGTCTGGCATCAGATACGCCTTCTGGGCCATTGTATTCAAGCTGGCACCCAGGAATGTCATATTTTGTGAGGGTACTAGTTTTGATTTCTTTTCATTTACTGTGTACCCCAGGCAGTTTAGTAGATGTTTTACAAAAGCCAGACGATGTAAGAGAATGTCCTTGCTTTCTGCTTGGATGAGGCAGTCGTCCAGGTATGGGTATATTTGAATTCCTCTTTGTCTGCAGTATGCAATTACTGGTGCCAGGCATTTTGTGAAGACCCTGGGCGCAGTGGATAAGCCAAAGGGCAGTGCAGAGAATTGGTAATGGGCTGAACCTGCAATGAAACGGAGGTATCTTCTGCAACTTTGTCTGATAGGGACATGCAGGTATGCCTCCTTGAGGTCCAATGTTACTAGCCATGCTTTCTTGCCCAACATGGGAAGAAGCTGCTGTACTGTTAACATCTTGAATTTGGGTACTTGTAAGAAGGTGTTTAGAATTGAAAGGTCCAGAATTGGTCTCCAGGCATTGTCCTTTCTCGGAACTAGAAAGAGTCTTGAGTAAAATCCTTGGCCTTGCTCTTGAGTAGGTACCAGTTGAATGGCTCTCATGTCCATGAGAGCTGTAATTTGTTTTTGTGCCTCTGCCCATTGATTTTGTGGCAGGTTTGGCATTCCTCTTTTCATTGGCAAGGTGTGGAAATGGAATCTGTATCCTTGTGAAATTATGTCTAGGACCCATTTGTCCTTTGTGACAATGTGCCAGTTGTCTGAAAAAAGTGCGAGTTTTCCTCCCAAAGGAGCTGCCAAGAGAGTGTTGCTTGGCCAGATGAGGTGCAAGTCATTGAGTTTGCCTTCTGGTAGTTTGGGGCCTGTCTTCTCCTCCCTTCTGTGTTGCAGTGCCCCATTGTCGAGGTTTGTATTGGGCTTGTGGTTGTCCTCTGCCTCTTAGATGTCTGTATTTACCCCTCTGTGGTCAGTGAGTAGCTGGAAAGGACCAATTTTTTGTTGGCCAATTTCTGCTGAAGCGAGAGGGCTGTACCTGTAGAAAATCTTTGACTGACTGCATAGATTTTGCCTTATCCTCCATTTTCTTTAAGACTTCTTCTGCTTTAACTCCAAATAGAACATCCTGCTGTAAGGGAGCATCTAGAAGCTTTGCTTTAACATGATCAGGCAGAGTTTGTTCCTTTAACCAAGCATGCCTACGTATAACAGACCCAGTGACAGCTGCTCTGCAGGAAGCCTCCAAAGAATCAAACCCACGTTGTAAAGTATGTTTGCCCACCTGTTCAGTTGCATGCAACAGATCCTGCATTTCTTTCAATTCAGACTGTTGAGGGAGTGTGCTAATTTTTTGTTTTAACTGAGACATTAGAAATTGCTGATATTTTAGCATGTGAAATTGGCAATTTAGTGCTCTCATAGCTAGAGTGGCTGAGGTGTAAACCTTTTTCCCCCACCTGTCTAGTGCTCTGGAGTCCCTTTCAGAGGGTACAGGATTTTTTGCCATAGAAGCCTTAGACCCTTTGGGACCCTGGGAGATAGTCTCTGGATCAGCAACAGGGCTTTTATAAAGGAATTTGTGGGAGTCAGGCACTCTATAGTATCTGTCTGGTTTGGCTGGAGCAGGAGGCAGAGAATCTGGGTTCAAACTAGATTCTAAGTAAACATCGTCCACAATGTCTAAAACTGGGGGGATGGCAAGTGTTCTGTGCTGGGGGAGTAAAAGAAACTCTCTGAGCCTTTTCTTTGAGTCACAGTAGTCCTGACCTTCCCAGTGAAAATGTTCCCTCATAGTGTGTAAAGTTTCCCCGAAGGAGTAGTCTTCAGGAGGAGAAGCTGAGGGAATAGAATCCTCAGCATCAGAATCTTCATAAGGGGAGAAGGAGTAATCTTGGTCCTCAGAGGAGCCTGAGGAAATAGACACTTGATCAGAGGAGGCATAATCTTCCTCTTGTCTAGGCCTTTTGTCAGGTGGGGGTTGGGAACCCCTGATTAAAGAGAACAAATCTTCAGCCATTTTAAGCATCTGTTTCTTAGGCATGGGGCCTTGAACTGGAGACTGAAGTGCAGTCTTTTTAGGTTTAATAGGAGTCTTAAGCTTAGGATACATTTTTATGGTGAGCGTCGTCGGTCTGAAGACACCTTCAGAAACCGAAGGTGTTTCTGCAGCACCGACATCTCTTTCTGCAGTGTCGTCAGTAGGGGCTAAACAAAATGGCTGCATCGGCCTAGCACTCTCCGCCAAAGGTTCCAAAGCGGTCTCGGGTTCCAAATCTGCGGTAGTCAGGGGCTGCTTCAGAGCCCCACTGAAGACCAGTGAACCGGAGACCGGTCCAGCCGAGGCCTCGGAGTCTGGCTTGGGTCTAGGCTGCCTGTCCTTATCCTTGCATTTTTTGTGCACGCCAATAGTCGGTTGCTCCGACGGCATTGTGTAGTTAAATTTTCTACCGAAGTAGTGTCGTGCGAAATCAAAGCGTCTTTTTATAGTATGCTTATTAAACCTAGCACAAAAATGACAACCAGTGACGTCGTGGTCAGGGCCTAGGCAAGGTATGCAGTAAGAATGAAAATCTTTATGAGGTATTTGCTTCCCACAAGAAATACAATTGTTAACTTTTTCTGACATCGGTCTGAGGCAAAAATGTTTCCCCAATGGGGTACTTAGCTTTACTGAAGACTTCGGATCTGAAATTCGACTTTGAAAATCTCAGGAGTCGGCCGACCGGCACTTGCGAACTGCTTCTGCTTCGGGCACCGCGCGGCAAGAAAGACTGAAGAAAATGGTGTCAGATGCATTATATATACCCCTGGCGCACTGACGTCAGGGAAGAAGCGACAGCAACTGACGCCGGACCAAGACTTTGGAATTCCGGCCGACTGCGGGACCGCCTGACGACAGGATAACCCAAGTGTGATGACTGCAGCAGGGTAACACGATGAACATCTCTAACACATTCTCCCTAAACCCTGTCTCCATACCAGCTTTAAAAAAACATATTCTCAAACTCAAACCAACCACTCTAGCTGCAGAAAATCTACCAGCATGAAATACTCTTAAAGCAGCTGATTAAGTTATTCTCAACAGATGCCTACTAGAATTCCATGTTCCAGATATTTGAAAACAAACTTACATTTTTTTCGACTGCATAAAGGATGTAAAACTAATAACTTGTCAGATTTTATGCCCACTTCTATATTCCCTCCTTTATCTAAAAATAGCGGAAAGATGTGCCCATTCTCAACTTGTACAATACCTATACAACACAATCCACTCACAACAGCATACACAACATGTTTTTTATCCAAATCACAGCACAACAATTGCACTGCTATCCTTCTTAGACACAATCAACCAACAATGTAATAATGGTAAGTTTATCTCTGCCACATTTTTGGACCTCTCTAAGGAATTGACACAGACTCTCATTCCAAACTCCTTAAAACCTTTGATGAATTCAATCTCTCAAATTCCAAATTAAAGTGGTTTCACAGCTAACTAATAGAATTCAGTGTGTCAAGTGAAAACTACATATACGTCCTCCCCTCCTGTCACTGTTGGTGTACCTGAAGGTTCAGCACTTGGCCTTCTACTTTTTAATATATTCATTAACAAAATGCACACTGCTGCCCCTCCACCATTTTCCAATGTGCTGATGACAACTCTTATCTGTTTTGCTGTCTCCCTTACTGGCCTTCTAGTGCTAACTCATGAATCCTACTCCTCCATTGAAAACTGGCTATAAAAAAGTAACCTAATACTCAATGTAAAAATAACTAAAATCATGATTTTCCTACCTAAATCCTATCATATGTCACAAACTCCTTTTATCATTTTGCTATCAGAAAATATTACAGCTGCTGTTGCTACCAATATCAATTACTAGGCATCACTCTAGACAATAGTCTTAAAAATTACTGCTATATACACTACACCATTAAGAAAACCCACCAAAAACTAGGTGCCTTCTATAGACCCGGATCCTACTTCTCAGACCATGCCAAGCTGCCAGAGCAACAGAATATTGTTTACCTAGCCTGCTCTATGCAGATCCCATCTTCACAACTTTCTTGTGTGCCACTCAGTTAAGCCAACTAGAATAATGCTAAAATAACATAGCAAGACGTGCACTGCACTGCATAAATGAAAACTGGCTGGTCAGAGCTCCCTAACTACCTTCAACACACCCAACTGAAAGTAGCTCATTCCATTTCACACCATCCATCAAAATGTCTCTCTATCATCTCTCCTCCAGTGATACTACCCAAATGGGAAACTTTTTTCCAGGACCTCCACTGAAAAGGACATTTTGCATGACTCAGCTGGACTAAATTGGTAAAATAGTACTAATAAATGAATATATACATTTCTGTTTCATCCTCCACTTCAACATCTGTTGGTAAAATTTAAATATCCCAGATGAAAATTTGTAACCTCTCAAATCAGAACACACAATTCAAATGGGAGCTCCCTAAATTCTAATTATGTTGCCAAACTTTGGAATCAAACTCCCATTACCTTCAGGCAACTGCAAAATCAACATCATTTCAAAAAAAAAAAATAAAAAAAATACCTTTGATTCCACCAGTTCAACTCCTGGTATAACCCCTGCATCATTCATCATTACTGCAGGTTAATCAACTCTCCACCCATTTTTCTCTGCATACTCCATCTCTGACTCCCTGCTTGTATTATCTACGTATAACCTAGGTTTGTACAATCTCTGCACATTAATCTCCATCTCATACCGCCATCTTAACTACCTTGAGTGTATATCTTTCCTGCTATTATGCTTGTACAATGAATAAACGTTAACCTCTGTCTCATACGTCTATCTCATAGTTCTGACTTAACTACCTTGAGCCTACATTTTTCCTAGTCTTACAGTTGCACAAACATGGCACATTAATCTCAGTCTAATACCGCCACCTTAACTACCTTGATTCTATGTTTTCCTGCTTTTCATACTCCCTACTTACACTCTTCTTTTCAGTCACACATATCACATATCCCTTTTGCCTTTCCTTTACACTATCTCCTCTCCTTTATCATGACCTTTGGCCTTCTGATACTACATAAACAACATATCACAAAGTTATGATGTGCTTATTATGATGTTGCCTGCGGACTCATCCCTTATATAGCTATCTAATAATGTGTTTCCTTAATATTTTTGTCAACTCTATGTCAAATTCTGTTCCATGTCTCCAATAGTTAACATTTATTTCTGATGCGTTACTTACTTTGACATGTTACTGATTTTTCTTTAATATTTGCTATAAATATTTTGTTTTGATTTCTTTTAACTATTTTGCTTAATGTGAAACCACCACTGATTAGATTTCTTAGTGCTTTCAGATAAACTTTTATTTTGTTTATGATCCTAAAGGAGTCCTGCAAAACTGTCTTACTTTGTTTAGATGTATTTCTATTTATACTTGTGTAAATTGTCTGTTAAATGAATATCATCTGTTTATTTTTTGTGAAACATTTCTCCCAGGGCCTCTTTGCATGGCTAAGTAGGACTACATTGGTAAACAAATAGAAATAAATAAATAATTACATACATTTTTGTTTCATCCTCCACTTCGACAGCTCTTGGTACAAGTTAAATAGCCCACATGAAAATTTATTCAACCAAAATTTTACCTCACTTTCCTAGTTTCTGCTCAACAACTAAAAAAACTTTAACTCTGAAAGAGTAAAATATATTAAAGGGCCCACTACACAAAAATACACATCTGTAATAATGTTAACCAAAAGTGATAACAGCATAACAGCACACTGAAGTCAGAATATTATTGTTCATTATAGCCACAAATAGTTCAGCATTCTGAGGGATAGTTTTCAATATGGCTGTAATCAAAGAAACATCTGGAAATTAAAGCATGAAAAAGGACATCTGCTGTTCCATCACAGACTATAAACAATACAGGAGAGATAGATTGCAATAAATAGTTATTCTTCTAGTTCTGATTCATGGTGGTCTATAGCACTTTGCACTTTATCAGAACCCCTCCATTGGAGATTTACTTTCTCATGGTTATCCAGCCATTATTACACGTTTTCATAATAATGTGAAATGTATGATAACATTGTATAAATAAACAAAACAGTAGATATGTGAACACTGCAGTTTATATTACTTGTACAGTCACTTTTCTTTCATGTATAACATCTGGTATCTGGACACACAAATAATGAAATGAGACAAGAGACTAAGTGCTGTCAGCTCCATCGGTTTTAGTTTTGATTGTGCAACTTTATACAGGGAACAAGTTCGTGTGACACACAAGCGTCTGAATGGCATTAAGGGTAACAATAATTTAAAAATGTACACACTCATGACATTCACACTTCACAGAAGCAAAAGATTTCCCTATATTTTGAGGCACACAATCATATATTACATATTATACCCAATATATAGTTACATATAAATATATCTATATCTATCTATATCTATCAATATATATATATCTATATAGCTATATATACACTGGAAAACATGAAGGTCCTACCGAACACCCTGATATTGGGCGATTTCAATTACCCTACCATTAACTGGGAAAACTACTTGAGTACAAACTCCCAGACCCAGCTCTTCCTGGAATTCATCAACTCAAATGCCCTGGATCAGCTGGTAAACTCCCCTACTACAGGTGAAAACATATTGTACCTGGTCATCACAAACATGGGCGACAGATGTTCCACACTGGAGGTCAACCCATCACTGGTTAGATCAGACCATAAACTAATCACTCTGGATGTCCACACCCCCCCACCCCCAACTAAGGAAACCACAGTAAAAAAATTTTCTAAAGCAAACTTCACCTTACTTAAGACAGAGGCGGTAAGTTTCACAGGCCCCACGCTAAAGGATAACGCTGCCCAAGATACAGAAACCTTTACAAATGCACTCTATGAGCATCTACAAGGATGCATGGATCATGCCTTCCCTAGCAAAACCAAGACTAATTCCACTAACAGAAGGAAACCAGTCTGGTGGACCCTACCATAAACAGGCTATACAATAGAAGGAGGAAACTAGTTCAGAAAAAAAAGCAAATCCCAAGAAGGAAAGACATCCCTGATCAGTGTCAGTAAGAAACTAAGGTCCCTCATAAAAATCATCCAAGGCTACTTTGAAAGAAAAATAGCCAAGGATTCAAAAGATAAGCACAAAGCCTTCTTTAGCTATGTTAAGAATCTAAGTGGCAACTTGCAGATATGCACTGAACTAGTGCAAAATAGCACAAAATATACTGAACCTACTGATATTGCCAACATCCTGGCAGATAGATTCAGTGCATACTTCACCCCCTTCTCACCCCCAAATGGGCCCACAACAATACCAGAAAGTGCAGTGTCCCGGAAATCACAGGTGAAAATAGCCCTTTCAAAAGCCAAAAACACAGCATCAATGGGGCCAGATGATGTCCCAGGCTGCGTCTTGCACGAACTACAGAACGAACTAACCCCCCCACCTAAACGCGCTGTTCAATCTCAGCCTCTCCACAGGCTACGTGCCCATAGAATGGCACACAGCAATGGTTATTCCACTCCACAAAGGAGGGGCTACAACTGACCCTGGTAACTATCGCCCCATAAGCCTGACTAGCCTGGCCTGCAAGGCTATGGAGTGCATCATCATGGAACTCATTAACAAAGACATTGGGAACCTCCAAACACTTGACCCGACCCAGTTTGGCTTTGTTAAGGACAGATCATGCCTACTAAACCTGGTTGACTTCTTCGAGACAGTCACCAAGGCCAATGACAAGGGAAAGGTTGTTCACACAGCCTACCTTGACCTCGCCAAGGGTTTCAACACCATTCCCCACTCGGGTATTACAGAAAAACTCACTAGCCTGTACATAAACCCCTACGTCATGAGATAAGTTGCCATCTGGCTTACAGACAGAACTCACATGGTAAAAATAGCGGGCTCCAGGTCCGACTCTAAACCAATCACAAGTGGTGTTCCGCAAGGCTCGGTCCTGGGACCCCTAATGTTTGGCATATACTTCTCAGAAGTACAGGCAAACACAGGAGGACTATGGCTAACCAAGTTCACCAATGACCGCAAACTGAGCCATAATTGACTCTCCAGCTGACACAGACATCCTCCAAAAGGGCCTTACTGAGACAGACACCTGGTGTCAAAGTCATGGCCTCAAGCTAAATGCCAAAAAATGCATAGTCATCCCATTTGGGAAAAACAAAACACCCACGAATTACCACATAGGTGGCAGCCCCCTTAATACAGAAGAGGTAATAAGAGATCTGGGGACCCAAGTAGATAGTAATCTCTCCTTTAACAATCATATTGCCAAAGTAGTTAGGAAATCCTTCTATGTGGCCATCTAATTACTAAAGGGTTTGCATCTAGAAATAAAGAGGTTATAGTGCACCTCTACTCGTCACTCATCAGACCCATCATAGTGTACAATGCCTCATTTGGGATGTACCTCACAAGACACTTCCAGCAGCTGGAGAGACCACAAAAGTACCTCACCAAGAGGATTACTGGCCTCAAACATATGTCCTATGCAGCCCGACTGAAAAAACTCAGGCTGTACTCAATGGCATATCGTTTACTTAGAGGTGATCTCTGCCTGATTTACAAAGCCATGTCCAACTCAGAATTGATGGACATGCTCCACCTAAAGAAATCCAAGTCACTGTGAGCCACGTGCTCTAGTGAGCTAAACCTCTCCACAACAATAAATAGAACATGCTGGAGGGATAGATTCCTGTCACAGAGACTCCCCATGCTTTGGAACAAAATTCCAAACTACATTAGGCAAAGCCCCTCACTACCACTCTTCAAGAGAAGCCTTGACGAGTGGATGGGTAACAGAAAATACACCCCTGGGATCACTTCATTGGCTCTGCTTGACAGATGATCAGTTAATTAATCAATGGGGTGGTGAAAGCCGACACACTTTGGCTAGGCTTATAAATGCCCTCGGGCAGATAGCCTAGTACCTACCTATGAACCTCTCTCTCTCTCTCTCTCTCTATATATATATATATATATATATATATATATATCTATATATATATATATGGGTCTATATATATACCGATAGATTCCCCGACAGAAAACTCCCCGGCGCCAGATGACCGACATCACACACACACACACACACACACACACACACACCCCTAAACTAACCCCAGTCCCTACGTCCCCACACTTACTACACTACCCATAACTGAACCATACCACACACACTTCACTTTTCACACTTCCCACGAACTAACCATCCCACGCACAATCTCGATCACTTACCTGACAACTCTAACTCCGTCACCCACTCGCACTCACTTACCGGCCGTGACATTCCCTCCTTATGGGGTCTTCCGCTGTCGGCAAATCACCCTGTCGGTACACTTACGTGAGTTTTCTGTCGGAATGTCGTTCGGGCATTAGTAGTAGACCCATATATATATATATATATATATATATATATATATAAATATATATATATATATATATATATACATATATATATATATATATATATATATATATATATATATATAGATATATACATACACACACACACACACACACACACAGAGATATATATACAGACAATTTAAAGAAATATTAATTTTAAATATTATTTACACTGAAAGACTTACTCATGACAGTTATGTTCAATAGATTCACAGACACAGCTGTATAGATTTCAACACATTCCACCTTGATATTACTTTTCAGAACTGACAATATTTTCCCATTCTTACACATTTCACTTCATGAACTCTTTCAGAATATGCATGGCTTTATGAACAATCTTCCAAACTCCAAACAGTTTGTGAAGTTTGCTATCTGCTATGTTGAAGCTTCTTTTGGAACCAAGTCTCAAAAAAGTTCTTCAGGACTCTAAAATTTTTCTGTGGAAATGACTCCTGGCCAATTCTTTGTAAATCTTCTTAGACACTTCCTTGAATAACTCAGCAATTCTGTTGATATCATGAACAGTCACAATGAGGCATGCTCATTTCAAACAGGTATTTTTTGATGTCCTTACAGTATTCTTAACTATATGGGATTCCCTGCTGCAGAAGCCTGACGTCCAGTCAGTCTTCCAACGTCTTCTCAATTTAAAAGGTATGCTGAATGTCACCATACACACCCTGCGTAACATAGCACATAAAGGTGACATTCAGGCTTACCACAAACAAAACTTCTTTGCTGACAGTCTAAATGTTTGTTTTACACCATCAGTCTGTTTACCTGTGTCCATTTTCTGCTAGTTGAATGCATTTTTGTTCTCCAGGGACTTCCTACACCTGTTTGTTGTTTTTGCAAGATAAGTGCATCTTGTTCTACTTTGCTAGGTGTTTGTTCTGAAAACCCTTCGCAGTAGACTTTTTTCCCTTTCCTTGTATCTTGAGAACCAGCATCTTAGGCTACTTGTTAAAGATACTATGGAAGGAATCTCCCGCCCCGAGGGTCAGCCATTAGGGAAGAAGAAGATGAAAAATGTACGACCGGAATCTTCCACTGTCCAGCCTCTGCTATGTGTTTCTCTGGCTGTTTTGTCAGATTTCTCTGCCGCGACCGTGTTGGAGGCCAGTGAGGATCCAGCTGGCAGGACATATGAAGAGGCTTTGCAGGTGTCCATCTTGGATATTCAGAGGGAACCGTGGCTGATTTTTTTCTGAGGGGCCTAGGGGAGTTCCTCAGTTTCTACTTGGGAAAGAGGTTCCTGCTTTGGTTCTCAACTGTTGTCCTGGATCTGAGCCTTCTCAGGGTGTTCCCCTAAAAAAAGAAACAAAAAATAAAACAAGTATGTTTCTTCTGCTTTTAAGGATCCACAAAATAAGTGGCAGGCCTTTACTCAGGGGTTATTTTCTGCCTTAATGTCCTTAAAGCTTCTTTATGGGGTATCAGTTACTGCACCTCCTTGGTCCTCTACTCCTCTTAAAGGCCTAGAGACTACGATTCTTCTGAGGATGTGTCAGATTTTGCTGACAAATCTCTAACTTATTCTATTCAAATTCCTTCTCCTTTGGACTATGGGTCAGAGGAGTAGGAATCTATTAGTCCTGATGTTCCTTTGGTAGAATTTTCCTTTTGGGACATACTCTACAGGGAGATGGAATTTTTTAAGTGGAATTGTACTCAGGTCTCTGATGTCCATAAAAGGTACTATGAGTTGTTGCAATTGGACTGCCCTAAACCTGTGGCTATTCCTCCTGTCTTGGCTGCTTTACTGGATGCTTTCTCCAATGCCTCTCCAACACCTGATTCTCTCCCCCCTGCTCCCAAGAAGCCTGACAGGTTTTATAGGGTTCCTGAGGATTGTTCTTCTTTATATAAATGTCCGACTGCTGACCCTTCAGTAGTGTCTGTAGCCTCTGATAAGCCGTCTTAATTGCTTCCTATGCCCAAGTTATTGCCTTCTAACAAGGGCAGCAGAATTATGGGTAGGCTAGGCAAAAAGGTTTACACTTCTGCTAAACTAGGTTTTAGGGCTATTAATTATCGGTCCCATATGTTTAGGTATGTATTGGCTCTTTTTTCTCAGGCCTGTCAACTTATTTCTGATTTTCTCAACTCTGAGGGTAAAACTTCTGTTCTTTCCTTGCTAGGAACTTCCTCTCAAGTAATTTGTCATTCTATTAAATGCAGTTATGATGAGGCAGATGCCTCTTCTAAGGTGGCTATTTTTGTTTCAGTTATGAGGCATTATTCTTGGCTTAGGCTTCAACCTCTACCTGATAATATTAAAGGTAAGTTGATGGATGCTCTGCTGGAGTCTAAAGTTTTGTTTGGGGAAGCTGCTGATGGTTTGTTTAAGTCCCTTCATGATAATGGTTCGTAGGTTCATAGGTTGGTACTAGGCTATCGGCCCTAGGGCCTATACTATACTAGCCATAACAATTCCCTGGCTATTTATTCCCACAATATTTACTTCCCTGGACCCCTGTCTAGCAGGGCGACTGACATGATCCCTAGGTGAATTTCCTATCTCCCATCCAGTCATCAAGGTTCCTTTTGAAGAAGGCCAAAGAGGAGCTCTGCTTGACATGTATGGGCAGTCTGTTCCAGATTCTGGAGAGTCTCTGGGTCAGGAACTTATCCCTCCAGCATGTTTTGTTCATTGTGATAACAAGGTTTAGATCCCTGGAGTTTGTGGCTCTGAGGGATTGGGATTTCTTTAAGTGTAGCATGTCCAACAGCTCTGGGTTTGACATGGCCTTGTATGTTAAGCAGAGATCACCTCTGAGTAGACGATATGTGACAGAGTATAGCTGGAATTTTTTAGACAGTCCGCATAGGGCATCTGCTTTAGGCCTGTGATTTATTTAGTGAGGTATTTCTGCAGCCTTTCCAGTTGTTGCAGATGTCTTGAGAGGTACATACCAAACAGGGCGTTGTATTCTATAATGAGTCTAATGAGGCATGAGTACAGTGGGACAATGACCTCCTTTTTTCTGGATGAAAAGCCCTTAGTGATGAGATGTGCCACACAGAAGGACTTCCTGACTGTTGTGGCGATGTGGTTATCGAAGGTGAGACCACTGTCCACCTGTGTCCCTAAGTCTCTCATCACACTTTCAGTGTTTAGTGTACTGCCACCTATGTGGTAATTCATGGGTACATGTTTTTTCCCAAAGGGGATAACTATACATTTCTTGGTATTGAGCTTGAGCCCATGGCTCTGGCACCAAGCATCTGTTTCTGTAAGGCCCTTTTGTAGAATATCCACATCATTTGGGGATCCAATAATGGCTCCCAGTTTGCAGTCATCTGCGAGCTTTTGTTAGCCAGAGTCCCTTAGTGTTGGCCTGTACTTCAGACAAGTAGATACCAAACAAGAGCAGTCCCAGGACTGAACCCTGAGGTACTTCACTTGTCTCGAGCTGGATTTGGAGTTGGCTACTTTTACAGTGTGGGTTCTGTCGGTAAGCCAGTTGGCAACCCATTGAGTGACAAAGGGATTAATGCCCAACTTAGTAAGTTTATCTATGATTCCAGAGTGAGGGATGGTGTTGAAGGCCTTGGCGAGGTCCAGATAGGCTGTGTGGAGCACTTTACCCTCGTCCACAACTCTGGAGACTGATTCAAAGAAGTCAATCAGGTTCAGGAGACAAGATTGTCCCTTCATGAATCCAAATTGGGTGGGGTCCAGTGTTTGAAGGTTGCCAATGTCTTTGTTTATAAGTTCCATGACAATACGTTCCATGGCCTTGCAGATCAGGCTCGTCAGACTGATGGGGTGGTAGTTCCCAGGATCCAAGGTGGATCCCCCCTTGTAGAATGGGATAACTATTGCTGTGCGCCACTCAGTGGGCATGAAGCCTGAGGTGAGGCTATGATTAAACATGACACTAAGGTGAGGTGCCAGTTCATTTTGTAGTTCGTGTAGTATACAGCCCAGGATGTCGTCTGGTCCCATGAATGCTGTATTTTTAGCTTTGGAGAGTGCGGTTTTTACTTGTGTGGCCATTATTACCAGAATTTGGCAATCTTTCGGTATTGAGATGGGCCCTTTAGGGGGTGAGAGGGGGTGAAGTTGGCACTGAATCGATCTGTCAGGATATTGGCAATATCCTTGGGATCAGTATATTTAATGCCATTCTGTTGTAGCTCAAAGCAGATCTGAGCATTGCCATTTAGATTCTTGACATAGCTATAAAATGCCTTGTGGTTGTCTTTGGAATCTTTGGCAATTTTATTTTTGTAACTAGCTTTGGAGGATTTTATGAGGGATCTCAGCTTCTTACTGAGGCTGGTAAGGGAGTTTTTTGCATCCTGGAATTTTCCTCTTTTCTGCAACAGTTTCTTCCTTTTGTTGTAAAGTTTGCTTATGGCAGGGGACCACCAGATTGGCTTCCTTTTTTTTGGAGGAGAGCGTCTTGGTTCTATTTGGGATGGCATGATTCATGCATGAGTGGATATGCTCATAAAGTGCCTTAGTGTAGGATTCAGCAGTCAAACTTTCAGTTCCCGTCTCATGGGTGTCATGAAGTTTGTCACTTCTGACTTGAGTAGCATGAAGTTGGCTTTGGAGAAGTTTTTTACGGAGGTTTCCTTACTGGGAGGGTGGGGGAGGGATGTGGATGTCAAGGGTGATTAGCTTATGGTCAGACCTGACCAACGAGGGGGTATCCATATATGTGGAGCATCGATTTCCCATGTTGGTAATGACCAGGTCTAGAATATTGGAGCTCCTGGAGGGACTATGGATTAGTTGATCCAGGGCATTGGAATTTATGAATTCCAAGAACCATTGGGCAAAGTTGTTGGTACACGAGTAGTTTTCCCAGTTAATGGCTGGGTAGTTGAAATCACCCAGTATTATGGTGTTTGGTTGTACCTTAATATTTTCCAGTATGTTTAGAAAGGTGTAGTGAGAATCTTGGGGCATGGTGGGGGATCTGTAGCAAGCTACAATTTGGATTGCAGTCTTACCTAGTGTTAATTGCACCTGGAGAATTTCAGATGCATTGTGTTGGGCATCTAGCCTGGTGGTGTGAATATCCTTGGTGAATATAGACACTCCTCCACCTTTAGTGTTTCGGTCCTGGTTTGGTAGCCAAAAAGTGTGTTAAGAGTTTTAGCTTGGTATTGCAAGGGTGCTCTCTGGAGCCTTGAACCAGGTCTCAGTTACTGCACAGATATCAATGTTCTCCATTTTTAGGAGTGCCTCGAGAGAGTGCATTTTGAGGTTTAGACTTCTAGCATTGAGTAGCATTACCTTCAGATTTTGCATGCTTGTATCTGTTATGGTGGTGGTTTTGTCATTTGAACTTTGCCTAAAAAGGCACTATATGGGATGGCAAGAGTGTTAGCCAGTAACCTGAATCTCAGGGGTGACAGGTGCAGACCATCTCTGGCAAAGCATCGTGGTCTGTCGATCATATCGTCCCAAGCAGACAGACATTGGATCCCCTTTGAATGACACCAGAATAGCCAATTGTTGAAGTCAATCATTTTTTCCTTTTACTGTGGTATCATTCTAGGAGAAAGCAGGATGCCACTCAGGGCTAGGGTCATACCTAATGGTAAGGCTTTATGGGAACGTAAATATGTTTTTTTCTCCTGTGCCTACATTTCACAGAAACTACCCTGCTAAGCCTGCCTCTGTTCATAGGCAATCATGTCCTTCTACTAAAGGTAAGAAGAGTGACATACAGATTCTTCCTGCTAAGGCTACTCACTTTTCAGGGACTCTGAAGCCTTTACTGGACAAACGAAACGCTGTGTGACTATGTGTCACTTCCCAGATACATTCCTCTTTCTCTTTGCCTTTCTTTTTCTCTTCCAGTTTGGCTTCAAACCACTCAGGATTCTTGGGTTCTGTCGATCATTTATCAAAGGTACTCCATGGTGTGAAAATCCCATCCTCCGTTTATGGACATTTCTCAGCCTCCTCAGAAACATCTTCCTTTTTTACCAGAGGTTCTTCAAGAACTCTTGTCTCAGGGTACTATTCAAGAGGTGCCTGTGTCCCCAAGGGGGAAAGGGTTCTACTCCTGACTGTTTCTAGTACCCATATAACAGTGCACTTCGAGACCTATTCTAGACCTCTCTCATCTAAACACTTTTCTAAAGGTACCTTCCTTTCGAATGTTGTCCCTTCAGATTCAGTTTCCTCTCTTGCTCCCTCAGGCCTATATTGTGTCTCTGGATCTCAAGAATGCTTATCTCCATAATCAAGTCTGTCCTCTTTTTAGGAAGCTTTTTTATTCTTCTCTGTTGCTTCCTGGCATTTTCAGTTCTCTGCTTTGCCCTTTGGCCTTTCTACTGCCCAGAAGGTGTTCACCAAATGCCTTGCTCATGAGATTACCTTTTGCAGACTTCAAGGAATCCAAATATTTATTTACTTGGACAACTTGTTGATTCAGATGTCCTCTGCAGGAACCCTTTTGCAAAATCTTCATTTTACCGTATCCCTTCTTCAGAGCCTGGGGTTCACTATAAATTTCAAAAAGTCTTCTCTGACTCCTTCTCAGGATCATGTTTTTCTGGGTTGCAGGATTCAGATGGTGCCAATGCTTGCATTCCTGTCCCCTCCAAAGGCCTTAACTCTCATTTCTTTCTTTCACACTCTTCTTCCACTGAGTTCCTTTACCACCAGGGACTTTCTGAGAGTCCTGGGTTTCATGGCATCCACCATTCCGATGCTCCCTCTGGCCAAACTTCATATGAGAAAGTTTCAGTAGTTTCTGAAGTTAGTGTGGCTTCAACATGCTCATCCTCTAGAATTTGTAGTTCCTCTTCTTCCTTGCCTCAGACTGGAACTTCTCTGGTGGATTTAACAGGTGTCTCTGAAACCAGGGATCCCTTTTCGCCTCCCTCACAGAAATTGTTCACAGACACCTCAGACATGAGACTGGGGGCAACATTTGGCTCCCTGAAGGTACAGGGGGTGTGGACACCTTGTCAGCAAAGGAACACATCATTGTCAAAGAGATGAGAGGTCTTCTGCTGGCTCTTCAGGTCTTTCAGCCTCTCTTTTCTCCAGGGCCTCTCAAGGTATTCACAGACAATACCATAGTAATGTGGTACATCAACAAACAGGGAGGAATTAGATCACACCTTCTTTTCCAGTTGGCACTTCTGGTATGGAATCTTGCTGTCAAGTGTCAAGTGACTCTTCAGGCAGTTTATTTCCCTTCCAGTCAGAACACTGTGGCAGATACTCTGAGGAGATCCTTAACTTAGTCCCACGAATGGATGCTTCACAGGGATGTGTTTCTGGACATTATCCACCAGTGGGGTACTCCTCAAGTGGATCTTGTTGCTTCCCCTCTTAATAGACAACTTTGTCTGGTCCTCTGGTATGGAAGGTGGACGCCCTCTCATTTTCTTGAAATGGAATGTTTCTTCATGCATTCCCTCCCCTTTCTCTCATTCTGAAAGTCCTATTCAAAATTCAACAGGATGTTCCCAAAATCTTGTTGGTGACTCCCTTTTGGCCATGATAGCACTGGTTCCCTCTTCTTCTGTATCTAGCCAGGGGCAATCATCACAAGTTACCTCACAAGGTGGACCTAATCACACAAGACAAGGGATCTCTTATCCATCCCCACCTGTCCACACTTCAACTCACACTGTAGGTGACAGAATTTTGATTCCTCATAGATACCCTTTTTCTGAGGATATACTGCAAGTCCTGCAGGAGGCCACAAAACCTATGACTAGGAAATCCTACTTATCCCAATGGAAGAGATTTTCTTTTTGGTGTCTGTCTCATAACCTGGACCCACTTACTGTGGATGCTCCTTTGGTTCTCTCTTATTTGTGTGAGTTGCTCAATGCTGGTTTGGCCTATTCTTCTATTAAGGCCCACATATCAGCTATGTCTGCTTGTTTGCCTTTTTCTCCTCCTTTAGCAGCTAGATTTGAGGTGAAAACATTTCTTAAAAGCATCCATAATATTTAGACCTCCCAGGAATCCTTTTCCTCCTCCCTGGGATTTTAATTTTGTTTTGGAGAAGTTGACAAAGGCTCTCTTTGAGCGTGCTGCTTAAGCTTCCTTGCAACATTGTTCATGGAAGACTGTTCCTTTGTTAGCCCTTACTTCTGCCAGATGGGTGTTTGAGTTGCAGGCCCTTATGGCTTGTCCTCCTTTTTCGATTTTTCATGAGGACAGAGTGTCCTTGCGCACTAACCCTTCTTTTATTCTGAAGGTGGTAAAGAAGAGTACTTCATTAAACCTTTTTAAGCACAACATGGATAACTGGATGGGGAACAGAAAATACACCCCTGGGATTCCACCTGTGTCCCTGCTGGACAGTGACATAGAGTGCTGACTTGTTGGAACATGGGCTATATTCCTGGCTAGGCTTGTAAGGGCCACAGAGCCACTAGCCTAGTATCTTCCTATGATCCTAACTTCCTATGATCCTATGAGCTAAATCTTAATCAGTCTATTAATCTACCTACTTTTTTCCCCTCTCCGCAAACTGACAATGAGAGGGTGCTGCATACTTTGGACATGCATAAGCAACTTAGAGTTTATTTGGATATGACCAAGGCTATTAGAAAATCTGATCAGTTATTTGTTTCTTTTCATCTTAGATCTTTGGGGCTTGCTGTATCCAAGCAGACTACTTCTTTGATTTCTAAGGCTATTTCCTTTTGTTACACTTCATTACAAGAGCCTTCCTTTTTCAATTAATGCTCATTCTGCTAGAGTTGTGGCTTCTTCTTGTGCTTTATTTCAAAGGCTTAGATACTAATTCTATTCTTGAAGCAGCTACCCGGACTTCTGGACATACCTTTACCAAGCACTACAAGTTGGATGGTATCTCTATAGCTAGGGCTGGTTTTGCTAGTTCAGTTCTTCATGTTTTTTTAGGGGATTCTTCTGCCCCTTCCTCTTCCCTAGTTTCTTCTTGAGTGCTGGCACTGTCCCATATAGTTAAGAATACTGCCGCAGTGAATGTAAGGACATAGTACAGTGGTGTAAAGTCTTACCATAACTGTAGATGTCCTTGCCTTCACTGCTGCAGTATTTGGTCCCTCCCTCCATCTCCCTAGTTCTTTACTTTTCTAGAAGTACATGTTACCACTTGAGTTCCTTGGACTGGTGTTCCTCCTAGGGCAACCAGTTCTGTTTTTGGTAAGCCTGAACGTCACCTTTATGCCCTATGTTACATAGGGTGTATATGGTGACATTCGGCATACCTTCTAAATTCAGAATGTCGGGCTTCCACAGCAGGAATCCCATGTAGTTATGAATACTGCAGCAATGAAGGCAAGGACATCTACCATTATGGTAAGATTTTACACAACTGTGCTTTCTTTCTCAGCAGTTCAAATTTAAAAGAAGAGTCTGGAAAAGCAGTAAGAAAATATGAGTGGGCTTATAAGAAGTTCGAAGGGGACAATGTATTTATGTAAGCAGACAAGGACTGCAAAGATGTAATTACAAAAGAAGCAAAGGAGGTTAGACTGGCAAAGGAATGGACAGAGAGATCTGGCGAAAAGCAGTAAAGGAAGGGGGAAGGGTTTCTTCAGGTATACAGGAGAAAAAGTAAAGGCAGTAGCAGTGCTAATCAAATCAGTGAAGGAAAGTAAGAAACTGATAGATGGTGGTGAGAAGGAAGAGATTAGGAGCACTTCTTTTTCATTTGTATCTACTCATTTTATTTGTATTTACTCAAAAGAAGGACTTTATGTATGGGAACAAAGGTAAGGGCAGAAGATGAGAGGCAGATTGATGGCAATATATGACAAGAACAGGACATAAAACAAGTGTCAAGCTTTCAGTGCAGATAGGGTACAAGGATGAGATGGTTCATAGGTTCAAAAGTAAGTGCTAGCCAATCAGTCTGCAGACCACTACAAGCCTAGCCAAAAACCCATTTTCAATAGTGACCTTCAGTTTCAAGTAGGGCAAGACAAGATAGACCAGAGAAGAATTTAAAGTTGCCGATCCAATCTTTTAGATTTACCTTGAAGATGGGCAACAGGGCTACTCTGCTTGACATGTAGTAGATGTTTGTTCCAGATGTGAAGGATATGCTGGGATGTGAATCTATCATGCCAGTGTGGCTTATTTACCTGTTGATGAAAGATTATTTCCTTTAACCGGGTATTTAAAGTACCATTTGCTCTGCAAAGGAATAAAAGGTCAAAGGGGTTAGATCTTTCATGGATCAAAAGGCTAGATCCAGATCTCCACAGAACAGACAGTATAAAGAAAGGGCTGCCAGTCTTGCCTAATAAGTAAGATTTTTTAGGCCACTGATCTTTTTAGCTACGGATCTCTGACATCTACTCCCTTTCCTTCTCAGAAACACGCATAGCAAGCTTAATCATAAACCATATCCTTCTGCATGTCCCCCTTGGCAGAATACTTAAAGTCATATGTCCCTACGTGAACTACTCTCAGGTCAAAATCTTACTTGTCAGGAATAAGGGATATATGAGCCATTGTTATGTCCCAGATCCTAGCTCCAGAAAGACAGCTAACTGCTATCCTGCTGTTATCCAGCCTGTTGACGGTGGTGTCTGTATGCCTGACAATACAGTCACCCATTACTAAAACATTACCATGGTTAGATGCAGTCTCAGTGGGCTGAAAGAGCTAGGAGTCTGCACCCTTATGACTCTCAAATGTATGTATGCTGGTTATGGGTATGAAGGGTGAAGGTAAGTTTTTTGTGTCATGAACTAATGTCTGAGGTTTCTTCCTCTTTAGCCAGGGAGGCCTAGGAAAGGCTCGCTTAAAAACCTCAGTGTAAGCTGGTTTAGTGGAAAGCAGAGAAACTACCAGGCTAAGCAGATAAAATGTTTATTAAAACAGCAACACTACAGAATAAAAGTGGACTTTTATCCTGTAGTGTTGCTGTTTTAATAAACATTTTATCTGCTCGGCCTGGTGGTTTCTCTGATTTCTGTTGATATTTGGTTTTGGAAGCTTGTGGCAGTGACCTTTGATGGAAGGTATCCAGTTTCTTTTTTGAGTAAGCCGGTTTAGTGGATGTGCTCTGTGCTGTATGTGTATGCATGCTGTGCTTACCCAAGGTGTTCTGAGGTGAGAAGGTACCCTCTAAATTAAGTAAATACCTGCACATCTCACATATTAAATCATTATCAGGTAGCAGTAAAGAGCTTTTGGTAAACATATGTCAAAATACCTAGACGTGGCAGACTGGCTACAGAAGGGGCAAAAGCTGACTGATTTTCCAAACTAGCCAGTGCAAATGAAAGTGCACAACAAAAGAAGATATGTTAATAATTTACTCTTCGTATAAGATAGAGGGGGATAATTGACTGGACTAGGAAATGTTGATAATATGGGATGTGGATAAAAGACATAATAATGTAAGCTATGACTACAGTATTCACAAGAGCAAACAAAGAAAATAAATGTAAGAGAGACAGAAATATGTCAGATCAGTAAGGTAATCAGTAACAATTAGCACATTTTAAATCAAATAGCTTTAGTATAATATAGCTCACAACCACTCAAAAGAGTCTTGAAAATAGCAACCCTGTTTTAAGCTTTCTCTTCAATAATCTATAGAATATCAGGTTAAGTACAGAAAAGCCCACATAGACAACATACAATAGTTATTACAATCAATCTTAAAAAAAAACAACTCAATCAAAACACTACCACATTGTTATTCTCCTACCCCAGATTACATCATCAGGAAATTAAAACGCTTTATTTAAATAGTAAAAAAAAATTTAAACACCAATAACACAAAATTGTACCTACATAAAATAAACAAAATTCAGTGTATTATTATTACAAACAAACATGTATGTCCAGGTACTAAATGTTATGTAGTTTTTGTAAAATTCTCAAATTAATGGTAAAAAAATAACTTAACATAATTAAAACAACAGGTCATGTTAATTGTAGTCCCAAAATTTCATATAATACCATGGATGGTCTTGTGCTCCTGTTTGTGTAGTACTTGTAAACTACATCAAAAATTGAAAATAATTAACATTGGGAGATTATTCTTTGATTAAAGTCATTAAAATTAATAATAATAAAACTACTAGATACATTATATACACAGATTTAAGATGTTTTACTTTTTATTATTATTGTGGAATTTTCCCATTGAGAGACAATCTAAGATGAGATGGGGTGATGAGGTAAATTTTGCTTACAGAAATTTATATACTGATGCAGATGTACCACCATAAGAGATGACCAGAGTATCAAATGACAGGATCCCAAACAAGTGTTGTTTGAATAGAACATTTACTTGATTTAAAGGAGTTAATTGTGATGTAGTGCATATGTATGAATATGCATTACTGTTTTAGGTTGGGTTGTCACTGTCTAAGTGTGTTTGTAATTATTCTTATTATTTATATTATTTATATTTATATAATTTTTATTTTGTTTTTTTTTTGTTTGGTTTTTTTTCATGATTTTGTGAATTTTTTATGTTTTGTTTAATTTTTGAAGTTAAATTTATTTTATATGTATTTTGAATTATTTTAGCCTTTTATATAAACTGCTTTTGCAACACAATGTAACAATGTACACTGAAACTTTAAATGCTTAAATGCGTTATATATAGGAGAATTTTGGTGTTATTGTGTTTTTAAATCCATTTATTTAGTTACATAATTGATGATGCATGATGATGCCAACCGGATGATGAGAAAGTGCCAATGTTGGTTGTTTTTTTGTGTTGTTCTATTTATTTTACCACAATAATACTGATTGTGCTCTGTGGCTTTGTGGTTTTTGTGGTTATGCTGAACTCTTGACGATATTCTCCAGTGGGCGGATCCAGGCCTGCTATTTTTTTCAAGACAGCTTTAGTATAATACTCTGGTCTCTACCTAATAGAAAAAGCAATGAGAAACAGATAGTCCTATCCCAATGAATTCAGATGCAGTAGCTGCAATAGCTGCAGATAATCTAAATAAGTAGTTTCAAGTGCAGCAAATGTAATGCAAACAGCTTTGGTCCAGTTTCGGTACAGCAGTCAGCCAAGTAAAAAGCATATTTCACATAGATACCCCTATGCTCTCTAGTATGGTACTACAGAACAGTATCTTTAAAAGCTGTAATACTACAGTAATTAGTAACAAACAGATATGTAATAACATCTGTCCATCCATTCTTAACCCCTTTTTCCCATTTTTGCACATGGGGTTGGGGTGTCACTTCATCAGTGACGATCATCTTGAGCCAAGGTTTACACTGCCGGGTGGCTAGCCCTGCCGCAGTAGTTCATTTGTACCACTTACCTACACATACACTCTCACCTACAGCCAATTTAGAGTGTCCAATCCACCTACTGCATGTCTTTGGAATGTGGGAGGAAACTGGAGCAAACAGAGGAAACCCAAGTGACTGCAGGGAGGACATGCAAACTCCGCACACAAGGCACCCCAGCCGAGAATCAAACTGGAGCACCTCTTGCTGTGAGGCAACAATGCTAATCACTGCACTACCATGCAATAACACTGTTAATCAAAAAGTGTGATCAGTGACTAAGACAATGTTAATTTGTTTTTTATATAACTATTATCAGTCATAGGCAGCAGTGCAGTATTGCCAGTAATGAGTGATAGTACCAAAGCAACAAGGCACAGTATTATTTAAACTTAATACCAGTGCAGTCATCAGTACAAAAGTAAACAACAGTACAGTACCAATGAGGTGTAACAGTGCAATGCTAGTTAAACTCCATAACACAACAGTTACCGTAGTAAAAGTCCTAATTTCAGTTTTGGTGCCCACAAGAAGGTGCAGTCTTTAAGTTACTATGTTAAAAATGAGACAGTGATTTCACAGCATGTAATAAGACAGTAGTAAAATGAATCACAATAGAACAGCTAGGATGTGACACAGAAGGCACTGTAATTTATATCATACACAACAAGGGTAAAGAGACTGTCTTAGCTGTTGTAGTAGACTAGGCTCTTTTGTTGGATGCCTGACAGGATAAAATTCTTGTTTGCACTGCTGTGCATGTGCAGTAATATGCCAAACTGAGCAGGCACCCTGGTATTTAAAATCTGTAAGGCTCTGCACTCATCCCCCCACACACATATACACAGATACCAGACAACGAAAATGCAGACAACACTCTCACAGAAACTGGTAAATCAAAAACAAGCACTCAAGCCCCCAACTGGAATCCAAGCTAAGGCAGCTTATCATGTGAAAGCCTCTGCTCTCACCAAAGTCTGGAGCACTGCAGAGCCGTTCCTAGAAAGCCGCTCAAGTCCTTGTAGTGTGTTGCATCAGCAGGACCCCAGATGGTAAAGAGTTTTTAGTCTTCTCTTTCTCTGTAGTCCTCATGTCTTTAAAGTAGCCCAGCAGTAAAAAGCACTGAATTATTCAAGCCTCCTGAGACATCTCCACAGTTTTTAAGAAACTAGCAGTAATGCACATCGTTGGTTTGTAAGTATATTCATCGGTACTGGTTGTGTCTAGCTCGAGCAACTTACTTATGCGTACCAATCCTAACTCTGTCCCTTCCACTAAGCCCTACCCTAAATATTAGCGTACCAAAAACTCTTTACCTAACAATACCATCAAACAAGTCAATCACAGATATCACACATACATCAGCGTGCACACACAACGCTAAATATACCCCCATCCCTAGCCCTTACTCTAACCTTAACCGACAGATACGTTCACTCACTCTCCCACCTATAATGCTGAAACTTACAGTATATCCAAACGTTTTAGCATTAGCACAAAATTCTACTGACTGTGACTACAACCATACCTACTACAACTAATGCACCCTCAATCTTCCTCCTTTTGTTAACTGCTGCAGTCGACAAAGATGCTGTTGTTGATATACTAAGACAGCAGTAAACTCTACTGACTATTCAACTGAGTGAACTACACCCATATGTGTCTATAAAATTTTGTGTGTGTATGTTGTGCGGTTTGTCATCAAAATTTCGAAGACTCATGTTAGAAAATCATGTGGCCAAAAGTAAATTTTCAAAGTTTCAAAATGCTGAACTGGAATAATATGAAATCATAGCAACGAAAGTAAAGCTTGATTCGTTATTATGAGTTTGGCATTGTGAATGGAGAATCGTGGTACAGTGTGGATCGGGGAATTTACCCTTTTCCTCACTGTAGTGTGATTTTGGATTTGGTATATAGAATTTGCAGGGGGTGTGGGGGGTGCAGTCCCCCACATGGGGGGGTGGTGCAGGGGGGCTTGCCCTCCTGCTAAAACGTAAAAGGACATATGGACTTTCGAAACTGGAAGTCTGGTATGTCAAATGTTGTTCGTCGTGTTTATGATATTCAATATTTAGGCTAAATGTTATTTTTGTTTTTGGAATTTTACTTTGTTCGTTTGATAAATTATTTTATCTTTGAAATTTTGATGGTAAACCGTGTTGTGTGTGCACATCATCATCAACCCCCCTTTTCCCATTTTCTACGTGGTGTTGGCGTGTCAACTGTCACAATCTCTCTCTCTCTATTCAATGCCACTCTCCTACCCTCTTTGACACTCAGGTCCAACTGTCAAAGGTCTTCTCTCACATAATCCATCCACTTCTTTGCTGAGTGCCCTCCTTTCCTCTTGGCTTCTTCCTGTCTGTCCCAAATCTTCTTCACCAGATTGTCTCCTGCTTTTCTGCACATATGCCCAAACCACCATAACCTGTTCTCTTTGACATTGTCTGCAATTGGAACTACTTTGTCTTCTGCTCTGATGTCCGCATTTCTTTGTCCCACAGCAAGAAACCCACCCCCCATCTCAGGCACTTCATCTCCATCATCTGTGACATCCTCAACTGCTCTGCCTTTACTGCCCAGATTTCTATACCATACTGTAGTACTAGTCACACCACTGTTTTGTACACCTTACTTTTCAGCTTCTTTGGCATTCTTCTTTCATATACTACACCTGATACTCTATGCCAGTTGGCAGCAACTTCTGATTCCAGCTTTGTCCTCCTTATTCAGACTTCTCTTCTCCTCAACCACCCCTCCCAGATATCTGATGCTGTTAACCTCTATATCGGGTCTCAGCTTCTTCTGATATCCCTCATTTGCTGCCATTAAAACTGTCTTATCTGTACTCAGTTTCATCCCATGCACCTTCAGTTTTGCATTTTATTCCCTTATCACCTGATGAATGTCTTGCTCACATCTAATGTCACATCGTCTGCATAAAACTTTATTGATCTGCCCCCTCTGACCTGTTTGCTAATGTAGTCTGTCACCAGTATAAACAGCTGTGGGCTCAGAGATGAATCCTGAGGCATACCTATTCCCATTGGGAACCCCTCTGCAAGACCAAACACTGTTCGTACTTCAGTCATTCAGTCCTTGTATATAGCTTGCACTAACTCTACCAATGTTTCTGGGACTTCAGACTGCAGGACTGCCCAAATCAGTTTTCTTGTGATCTTGTCATATGCTTTCTCTAAGTCTAGGAATTCCCAGTTGAACTCTTCCCTCATTTTTAGCTTCTTCTCAACTAGTTGTCTCACTGCAAACATAGGATCAGTTGTGCTGCATCTTGATCTGAATTCAAACTGCTCATCTCCCATCTTACTTTCAACTACACTGCATATTTATCAATCACCCTCACCAGAACTTTCAGGCACACAGCTACAGTTATCCCACTCCACAAGAGGGGATCCAACTTGGATCCCGAGAACTACTGCCCCATCAGTCTGACGAGCCTGATCTGCAAGGCCATGGAAAGTATTATCACGGAACTTATAAACAAAGATATTGGCAACCTTCAAACACTGGAGCCCACCTGGTTTGGATTTGTGAAGGGCCGATCTTGTCTCCTGAACCTGATTGACTTCTTTGAATCAGTCTTCAGAGCTGTGGATGAGGGTAAGGCAGTCCACACAGCCTATCTGGACCTCGCCAAGGCCTTTGACACCATTCCCCACTCTGGAATCATAGATAAATTTACTAAGCTGGGCATTAATCCCTACATCACTTGATGGGTTGCCAACTGGCTTACTGACAGAACCCACACTGTAAATGTAGCTGACTCCAAATCCAGCTCCAGACAAGTGGAGTACCTCAGGGTTTAGTCCTGGGACCGCTCTTGTTTGGCATCTAATTCTCTGAAGTACAGGCCAACACTAAGGGACTCTGGCTAACAAAGTTCGCAGATGACTGCAAACTGGGAGCCATTATTGAATCCCCAAATGATGTGGATACTCCACAAAAGGGCCTTACAGAAACAGATGCTCGGTGCCACAGCCATGAGCTTAAGCTCAATGTCAAGAAATGTATAGTTATCCCCTTTGGGAAAAAACATGTACCCGTGAATTACCACATAGGTGGCAGTACACTAAACACCGAAGGTGTGATAAGAGACTTAGGAACACAGGTGGACAGTGATCTCACCTTCAATAACCACATTGCCACAACAGTCAAGAAATCCTTCTATGTGGCACACCTCATCACTAAGGGTTTTTCATCCAGAAAAAAGGAGGTCATTGTCCCACTGTACTCATCCCTCATTAGACCCATTATAGAATACAATGCCCCATTTGGTATGTACCTCTCAAGCCATCTTCAACAACTGGAAAGGCTGCAGAAATACTTCACTAAAAGAATCACAGGACTAAAGCAGATGCCCTATGCTGACCACCTAAAAAAAACTCCAGCTATACTCTGTCGCATATCGTCTACTCAGAGGCGATCTCTGCTTAACATACAAGGCCATGTCAAACCCAGAGCTGTTGGACATGCTACACTTTGGAAAGTTCCTGTATTGCCCATTTCCTTTCTTGGATAAAGGGAGGCTTCTTTGTTCACCAGTGGCAGTAAGGAGCTTAGAACAGCCTATCTATCCCTGGAGGAGTGTTCCCAGCACAAGAATCTGGTAGTCTATTGGCTGTTTTGGGCCATTTTCTAGCTCTTTCAAGTCCCCCTGTATAAAACCCGCTTTGTCATGGTTTTTACGCTTGTTACTACTCAGCCAAGCTCCTCGTGGTCCTGCAGAGTAGTGCTAGCAGCAGAGAGGCTAAAAGAGTGACTGCTAACCTGATAAAAGTGATTTTTTTCCTGCTACTACCTAGGCGACTGTCCGATCTAGCTAAACTGCAAGTATTTCTGCTTCTTGAACTGTTTTAAACTGTTTAAAGTTGTTTTTGCACCTGCACTTTTAAAGTTTGTCCTGTTTGTTGCATTTACCTGTTGAGGCTACACACTCAAGTGCTCTAGCCTGTGTTACATATTTATTGCATTTTCCTGCTGTTTGTTGCAAAAAAGAAAAAAAAACAAAAAAATTATCCTTGTTTCCCATCTTTCCTGACCTAGAATAGTCCAAATACAGGCTTTGCTGCATTCTGGACTTTTGGAAAGTTCCTGTGTTGCCCATTTCCTTTCAGGCTTGTTGGCTGTTGGTGAAGCACCCACCAAGAGGAGAAAACGCTGAGAGAAGAAAGGAGCCACTTTTGAGACTTTAATTATTTTTCCTCTGTTTATTTGCTAAGTTTTTCTGCATAGTCGCCTATTTTGAGCATTTTCTGGCTTGTTAAATTTGATTTCTGCATTAGTAACTGTATTTAGAACACAACCTAGAGCTGTTTACTGAATTTCCTGTTTGCACTTATTTTTAAAATCGTTTTTTTCTCAAAACTTGCATTTTATCTGTCTTTGGCCTAGCACTCTTGTGTGGGGTCATTTACTGCACTGTTATAACTTGCTGATACTTGTTAACCTCTGCTATTTCTGAAAAAACAAAAAAAACAAAAAAAAAATCTTGCTTTTTTCCCACTTTTCTGAGATTTAAAAAAGTTCAGTTACAGGCTTGCTGTTCTTGAACTGTTTGTAAGTTTCTGTGAGGCCAGTTTTTGCTTGGGCTAAAGGAAAGTCTCTCTGTTGATCAGTGGCAGTGAAAAACATTGAGCAGCCTGCCTGCCCCTGTGGGAGTGGTTACTGACTTGAAACTGTAGTTTTATTGGCCATTCTGGGTCAATTCCAAAACTCCTTCATCTTCCTCTCTTAAAACCCTCTTTTGAGTGGTTTTGCGTGTTTTTGAGCATAGCGCAACAACGGGCAGCGTCGCCTAATTGGGTTTAAACTATTACTGGCTCCACAAAGTCTGCTCTTCACTTTTTCCCTTAGAACTGCTCTATCTCTCAATTTAAACACCATATTCTCATTCTAAGGCCCTTCACTGGTCCAATTAAGTAACCCTACAAGTTAGCACTATTAAACCACAAGCACTACTTACTCTTATACTCTCTACGATTACCCTGTCCTCTATTGGTCCATCTTAAATTCAGTTTCCCTATTACTCTAGCATGTCCAAAGGTCAGTCAATGGGTTCCTCTCCAGTCCAGCTGGTGAATCTGGGAATTTTGAGGCAATGTTACAACTGTCTCATGTACACGGACAACCCTCTCCTCCTCCAAACAGGTTCAAATATATGTGAGAGATGCAACTATTTAGCCAAACTGGAGGCTGAGCTCTCTCATCTCAAAACTGGTGTAACCAGTCAGGAGGAGAAGGTAACCTCACACAACACAATTCCAGTATCACATAGTCCCACCACATCAGCGAACCAAACACATAAATACACAAAAACATACTCGAGGCTCTAAATAAAAATCTACCTAAGCAACAGAGACCTCCAAAGCAGACATCCAAGCAAGCGCTACCTCAAAACAAAACACACACAACACATAACCCACAAAGTCAGTGTGCCAAGCAGCCACAGCCCTTAAGGCTGAATAACACACCTGATACTCTTGTTATAGGTGACTCTATTGTCAGACACACTGACGTCCCGCTCACCAGGCTGAATAAAGAGAAGGTCACAGTGAGCTGCCTGTCAGGCACTAGGATCCGCCACATAGCGCAAGCACCCAGGTCACTCCAAAGCAAATACAAATATGACTCAGTCATTGTACATGCTGGTGTGAATGACCTGAGACGTACCTCCCTGGACTACATGAAAAGAGACACAGAGGAGCTCTCTGATCATGTAGCCCAGGCTGGTATGACCCTGACCTTAAGCAGCATCTTACCCTCACCTAGAATGATGCCACAGTACAAAGACAAAATGATCGATTTTAACAATTGGCTAAAATGTTGGTGTCATTCAAAGGGGATCCAATGTCTGTCAGCCTGGGATGACATGCTCGACAAGCCACGTTGCTTCACTAGGGATGGCTTGCACCTGTCACCACTGGGCTTTTGGATATTGGCAAAGGCTCTTGCCACCCCCATAGTGCCTTTTTAGGCAAGGCTCAAAAGTCAAACCCACCCCCATAGACAGCACAAGGAACAAGAAACTAAGGGTAATGCTGCTAAATGCCAGAAGTCTTAACCTCAAGATGCATGCACTCGAAGCTCTCCTCAGTATGGAGAACATTGATATCTGTGCAGTGACAGAAACCTGGTTCAAGGCTCCAGAGAGCACCCCAGCACTACCAGGCTATACCTCATATCATGCTTTTCGCCCCAAAACCCGGACCGAACCACAAAAGGAGGGGAGTTTCCATATTTATCAAGGATATCCACACCTCCAGGTTAGTGGCATTGCACAGTATCGGAGACCATCCATGTGCAACTAACAGTGGGCAAGACTGCTTTTCAGTTTATAGCATCCTACAGACCACCCTCTCAAAGTCACGAATCCCATTCGGCTTTCCTGAAAACATTGGAGAACATGAAGATCTCTCCGAACACCATTATATTGGGCGACTTCAACTACCCAAACATTGACTGGAAGCACTACTCAAGCCCCAGCACCTTAGCCCAAAGATTCCTGGAAATTATAAACTCAAATGCTATGGAACAACTAGTCACCACTCCCACAAGAGGGGACAACATACTAGACCTGATCATTACCAACATGGGGACTCTATGCTCCACACCAGAAGTATATCCCTCATTGGTAAGATCAGACCATAAATTAATTTCACTGGATGTCCACATCCGACCCCACCCCATCCCAGAAAACCACAGTGAAAAACTTCTCAAAAGTGAACTTCTCACTTCTCAAAACAGAAGTGGAATCCTTCAAGGCCCCAGGGCCAGTGGAAACTACAGCCCAAACTGCAGAATCCTATATAAATGCATTCTACGGACATCTCCAGGAATGCCTGGATCATGCTATCCCAAACAAAACCAAGACCCAATCATCCAAAGGCAGGCGTCCAGTCTGGTGGACCCCTGCCATAAATAAACTGTACAACAGAAGGAGGAAGCTACTACATGATAGAGCAAAATCCCTTATAGGGAAGGCATCTCTGATCAGTACTAGCAAAAAATTATGATCCCTCATAAAATCCTCCAAAGCCAGCTTCGAGAGAAAAATTGCACAGGACACCAAAGACAATCTTAAGGCTTTTTTCAGTTATGTTAGAAACCTGGGATGCAACTCCCAGACTTGTTCTGAGTTGATTCTAAACGACAAAAAATACACTGAACCCACAGACAGCGCCAATATCCTGGCAGACAGGTTCAGTGCAAACTTCCCCGCCCCCAAAGAGCAAGTATCTATCCCGGCAGAGGGCTGCCTCCCAGACATCTCAGATGCTCAGGTGAAGGCTGCCCTCTCCAAAGCAAAAAACACTGCTTCCATGGGACCAGATGGCATCCCAGGTTGCATCCTACATGAACTACAAGAGGAACTAATCCCTCAAATAAAACAGCTATACAATCTCAGCCTCACTACAGGATATGTGCCCACAGAATGGCATACAGCAACAGTGGTCCCACTCCACAAAGGTGGAGCCTCTACGGACCCTGGAAACTATCGCCCCATAAGCCTGACTAGCTTAGTCTGCAAGGCTATGGAGAGGATCATCATGGAGCTCATAAACAAAGACATTGGGGACCTACAGACACTAGATCCTACCCAGTTCGGCTCTGTCAAGGGCAGATCCTGCCTTTTGAACCTGGTTGACTTCTTTGAAACAGTCACCAAAGCCATAGATGAATGGAAGGTAGTCCACACAGCCTATCTGGACCTTGCAAAGGCATTTGACACAATACCCCACTCGGGCATCATAGATAAGCTATCCAGCTTAAATATAAACCCCTATGTCACAAGATGGGTCGCAAACTGGCTCAAAGACAGAACCCACAGAGTGAGAGTTGCTGGAGCCATGTCAGACTCGAAACTGGTCACAAGTGGCATCCCACAGGGTTCTGTCCTGGGACCACTCTTGTTCGGTATATACTTTTCTGAGGTACAGGCAAATGTGGGAGGACTTTGGCTCACCAAGTTCGCAGACGACTGCAAACTGGGCGCCATAATCAACTCTCCAGCTGACACAAACATCCTTCAAAAAGGTCTCACAGAGACAGATAACTGGTGCCAGTGCCATGGTTTAAAGCTAAATGCCAAAAAATGTATAGTCATGCCCTTTGGCAAAAACAATGTGCCCACAAATTACCACATAGGCGGAAACCCATTAAGTACAGAGAAAGTTATTAGGGACCTGGGGACCCAAGTTGATAGCAATCTCTCCTTTGAAAACCATATTGCCAAAGTGGTTAGAAAGACCTTCTACATAGCCCACCTCATCACAAAGGGTTTCAAGTCTAGATCAAGAGAGGTAATTGTGCCCCTTTATTCATCCCTCATCAGGCCCATCATAGAATACAATGCCCCTTTTGGGATGTACCTTACCCAACACCTGCAGCAATTAGAAAGACCCCAAAAGTATCTCACCAAGAGGATCAAGGGTCTCAAACAGATGCCATATACTGCTCGGTTAAAAAAACTCCAGCTCTACTCAGTTGCATACCGCCTACTTCAAGGAGATCTATGCCTGACATACAAAGCTATGTCAAATCCAGAATTAATGGACATGCTCCACCTCAGTAAATCTAAATCCCTTAGAGCCACACGCTCGAGGGACTTGAACCTCAGCACAGAAATAAACAGAACTTGCTGGAGGGACAGGTTCATAACCCAGAGGCTCCCTTCGCTCTGGAATAGAATTCCAGTTCATGTGAGGCAGAGCACCTCACTGAATCTCTTCAAGAAGAATCTCAATAAGTGGATGGGGGATCATAGGTTTGTCCCAGGGATTACTCCCGTGTCACTATTAGACAGAGGCACAGTAAACTAAACCTTTAAAAGGGCACAGTATACTCAAATCAAGGGGTGGCGTAAGCCATACAGAATCAGGCTAGGCTTATAATTGCCCCAGGGCAGATAGCCTAGTATGAACCTATGAACCTATGTACCTATGGACAAAGGGAGGCTTCTTTGTTCACCAGTGGCAGTGGGGAGCCTAGAGCAGCCTAGCTATCCCTGGAGGAGTGTTCCCAGCACAAGAATCTGATAGTCTATTGGCCGTTTTGGGCCAATTTCTAGCTCTTTCAAGTCCCCCTGTATAAAACCCACTTTGGCGCGGCTTTGCGCGATTTTGCGCATAGCGCAGCATCGGGCAGCTCTGCTTAATTGGCTTTAAACCATTTTCGGTTCCACAAAGTCTGCTCTTCACTTTTTCCCTTAGAACTGATCTAGTTCTCATAATAAACACCCTATTCCTACTTTAAAGCCTGGCACTTGCTCACTAAAGCAATTATATAAGTCAGCACTAAAAAATTTAAAAGCACTACACCCTCACAAACTCCCCTTGAGTACCTTGTTCTCCACTGGCCCTTTTTTTCAATTATAAAGGAATTCCCAATACTATTCTAGCATGTCCAAAGGGTAGTTGTCAATCTCCTCTCCGGTCCAGCTGCCAGCTGGTGAATCTGGGAATCTTGAGGCAATGTTACAACTGCCTCATGTACACAGACAACCCTCTCCTCCTCCCAACAAATTCCAATACGTGTGAGAGATGCAACCATATAGTCAAACTGGAGGCTAAGCTCTCTCAACTCAGTACTGGCGTAACCAGTCAGGAGGAGAAGGAAACCACACTCACTACAATTCCAGTCTCACATAGATCTACCACAACAGCAAACCAAACACATAAACACACAAAAACATACTCGGAGGCTCTAAATAAAAATCTGCCTAAGCAGCAGAGACCTCCAAAGCAGACACCCAAGCAACCGCTACCCAAAAACAAAACACTTGCAGCACATAGCTCACAAAGCCAGTGTGCCGAACAGTCACAGCCCTTAAGGCTAAACAACACACCTGATACACTTGTAATAGGTGACTCTATCGTCAGGCACACTGACGTCCCGCTCACCAGGCTGAACAAGGAGAAGGTCACTGTGAGCTGCCTGTCGGGCGCTAGGATCTGCCACATAACACAAGCACTCAGGTCACTCCAAGGCAAGTACAAATATGACTCAATCATTGTCCATGCTGGTGTGAATGACCTGAGACGTACCTCCCTGGACTACATGAAAAGAGACATAGAGGAGCTCTCTGAGCATGTAGCCCAGGCCGGTATGACCCTGATCTTGAGTAGCATCTTACCCTCACCAAGAATGATGCCACAATATGAAGACAAAATGATCAATTTCAACAATTGGCTTAAGTATTGGTGTCATTCAAAGGGGATCCAATGCCTGTCAGCCTGGGATGACATGCTCGACAAGCCATGATGCTTCGCTAGGGATGGCTTGCACCTGTCACCCCTGAGCTTTCAGATATTGGCAAAGGCTCTTGCCACCCCCATACTGCCTTTTTTAGGCAAGGCTCAAAAGACAAACCCACCTCCATAGGTATCACAAGGGATAAGAAACTAAGAGTAATGCTACTCAACACCAGAAGTCTAAACCTCAAGATGCACGCACTCAAAACTCTCCTTAGCATGGAGAACATTGATATCTGTGGAGTAACAGAAACCTGGTTCAAGGCTCCCGAGAGCACCTCAGCACTACCAGGTTATACCTCATACCATGCTTTTTGGCCGCAAAACTTAGACCGAACCACAAAAGGAGGGGGAGTATCAATATCTGTCAAAGATACCCACACCTTTAGGTTGGTGGCACAGCACGAAGCATCAGAGACTATCCATGTGCAACTAACAGTGGGTAAAACTGCCTTCCAGTTTATAGCCTGCTACAGACCACCCTCCCAAACCTAGGAACCCCACTCAGCCTTCCTGAGAACTCTGGAAAATATGAAGGTCTCTCCAAACACCATTATATTGGGCGACTTCAACTACCCAAACATAGACTGGGAGCATTACTCTAGCTCCAACAACCTAGCCCAAAGGTTCCTAGAATTTATAAACTCAAATGCTATGGAACAACTTGTTACCACTCCAACAAGAGGGGAAAACATACTGGACCTGATCATCACCAACATGGGGGCTCTATGCTCCAGACCTCACTGGTAAGATCAGACCATAAACTAATCTCACTGGATATTCACATCCCAACCCCACCCCCTGCCCAGAAAACCACAGTGAAAAACTTCTCTAAAGCAAATTTCACACTCCTCAAAACTGAGGTGGAATCCTTCAAAGCCCCGGGCCTGTGGAAAATACGGCCCAGACCACAGAATCCTTTATAAATGCATTATATGAACACCTTCAGGAATGCATGGATCATGCAATCCCAAATAAAACCAAGACCCAATCCTCCAAAGGCAGGCGTCCTGTCTGGTGGACCCCAGCCATAAACAAACTATACAATAGAAGGAGGAAGCTACTACATGATAGAGCAAAATCCCAAAAAGGGAAGGCATCTCTGATCAGTATTAGCAAAAAACTATGGTCACTCATAAAATCGTCTAAGGCCAGCTTCGAGAGAAAAAATGCACAGGACACTAAGGATAATCATAAGGCTTTCTTTAGTTATGTTAGGAACCTGGGTGGGAATTCCCAGATATGTTTAATTGTATAATTGTTCAATTATCTAATTTACATAAGGATTTAAAAAGAGGTTCAACACAAGGATTGTCAGTACTCTGAAGATGCCCTGATGTGTGTGGGTGAAAGTGCTTAGTACAATTTTGGTTAAATAAATAAATAAATCGGTGGTCTGCAGTTGTTCCTGGTTCACCTTTTTTGTTTTACTAGTTCTGGAAGTTTGTTTTTAATTCCCAGATATGCTCAGAATTAGTCCAAAATGACAAAAAATACACAGAACCCACAGACATTGACAACATCCTAGCTGACAGGTTCAGCGCAACCCCCCCCCCCCACCAAAAGGGCAAATATCTATCCCAGCAGAGTGCTGCCCCCCTGACATCTCAGATGCTCAGGTAAGAGCCGCCTTCTCCAAAGCAAAAAACACAGCATCAATGGGACCAGACGGTGTCCCGGGCTGCGTCCTACATGAACTCACAGAAGAGCTAAACCCAAACATAAAACTACTGTTCAATCTCAGCCTTACTACAGGATATGTACCCAAAGAGTGGCGTACAGCAACAGTGGTCCCTCTCCACAAAGGTGGTGCCTCAACGGATCCTGGAAACTATCGCCCCATAAGCCTGACTAGCTTGGTCTGCAAAGCTATGAAAAGGATCATCATGGACCTCATAAATAAAAATATTGGGGACCTACAGACATTGGATCCTACCCAGTTCGGCTTTGTTAAGGGCAGATCCTGCCTCTTAAACCTGGTTGATTTCTTTGAAACTGTCCCCAAGGCCATTGACGAGGGGAAGGTGGTCCACACAGCCTACCTGGACCTCGCAAAAGCCTTCGATAAAATACCCCACTCGGGCATTATAGATAAGCTCACTAGCTTAAATATAAACCCCTACGTCACTAGATGGGTTGCAAACTGGCTCAAGGATAGAACCCACATGGTTAAAATTGCTGGAGCCATGTCAGACTCCAAACCAGTTACAAGTGGCGTCCCACAAGGCTCAGTCCTGGGACATCTCTTGTTTGGTGTATATTTCTCGGAGGTACAGGCCAACACGGAAGGACTGTGGCTGACCAAGTTCACAGATGACTGCAAACTAGTCGCCATAATCGACTCTCCAGCCGACACAAGCATCCTACAAAAGGGCCTCATAGAAACAGACAACTGGTGCCAGAGCCATGGCCTCAAGCTAAATGCCAAAAAGTGTATAGTCATCCCCTTTGGCAAAAACAAAGTGCCCACAAATTACCACATAGGTGGTAATCCATTAAGTACGGAAGAAGTAATTAGGGACCTGGGGACCCAAGTTGATAGCACTCTCTCATTTGAAAACCACGTGGCTAAAGTGGTTAGAAAAACATTTTATATAGCCCACCTAATCATGAAGGGATTCACATCTAGATCAGGGGAGATCATCGTGCCTCTTTACTCATCCCTCATCAGGCCCATAATTGAGTACAGTGCCCCTTTTGGGATATACCTTACCAGACACCTGCAGCAACTGGAAAGACCCCAAAAGTACCTCACCAAGAGGATCAAAGGGCTCGAACAGATGCCATATGCTGCCCGGTTAAAGAAACTCCAGCTCTACTCAGTGGCATACCGCCTGCTCAGAGGCGATCTGTGCCTGACGTATAAAGCCATGTCCAACCCGGAATTAATGGACATGCTGCACCTCAGAAAATCCAAATCCCATCAAGCTACGCGCTTGAGAGACTTGAACCTCAGCACTGAAATAAATAGGACATGCTGGAGGGACAGATTCATAACCCAGAGGCTCCCTTCACTCTGGAATAAAATCCCAGTCCAGGTTAGGCAGAGTCCCTCACTGACTCTCTTCAAGAGGAATCTTGATGAGTGGATGGGAGATTGTAGGTTTACCCCGGGTATCACTTCTGTGTCACTGTTAGACAGAGGCACAGTATACTAACCTCGAAAAAGGGCACAGCAAAATTCATTTAAAATGGGTGGCGAAAGCCAAACACACTCTGGCTAGGCTTATAAATGCCCTAGGGCAGATAGCCTAGTATGAACCTATGAACTTAAAGAAATCCCAATCCTTCAGAGCCACATGCTCCAGGGATCTAAACCTTGTCATCACAATAAATAAAACATGCTGGAGGGATAGGTTCCTGACTCACAAACTTCCCAGACTCTGGAATAGACTGCCCATACATGTCAAGCAGAGTACCTCCTTGGCCCTCTTCAGAAGGAACCTTGACGATTGGATGGGAGAAAGGAAATTCACCCCAGGGATCATGTCAGTTGCCCTGCTAGACAGGGGTCCAGGGAAGTAAATAGTGTGGGAAGAAATAGCCAGGGAATTGTTATGGCTAGGCTTGTATAGGCCCTAGTGTCGATAGCCTAGTACCAACATATGAACCTATGAACCTATATGACATGAGTTTGATGCCTCTGTACTGCCGACAGTTGTGAATGTACCCTTTGCTCTTGAACACTGGTACTAGTATGCCTATTCTCCAGTCACCTGGGATATGTTTTTCTCTCCACACTGTTAAGAGTACCCTCAGTGGCCATTTCTCCCCTATCTTATCCAGCATCATTATCATATCTGCTGTGACCTCATTTGAGCCTGCTGCTTCCCCTGACTTCATTTTCCTTAGTGCTGTTCTCACTTCTTCTGTTGTGGGCTCCTCCTCTTTTCTCATCATACGCTGTGTCTGGAGCAGTACTGCTTCTGTGTTGGAAGTACTCTTTCCATTTGCCATTGATGTCCCGTGAATTGGTGAGGAGGTTGCTGCTGGCATCCCTTATGAAAGGTGTCTGTTTTCTTTATCTTTCTGTGTTTGCCTTGCAACTTGATATAGTGTTTTGTGCCATTTACTGAGTCACTTTCCAGAAGTTGGTAGACTGCCTTTGATGGCTTGTTCTTTGCTATTGCAACTCCTTTCTTAGCCTCTCTGTTAGCCAAAAAGTATTCCTTCTTAGCCTGGTCCATATTTTTTATCTCATACTTTTTCCTGCACTCCTTTCTTTTAATCACCTGACGTACTTCTGCATTCCATCACTAGCTTTCCTTACGTTCCTTATTCCATACCTGGCTCGGGCACATATGTGTTCTGTAGTCCTCACATGTGCTGTTTTGGGATGCTGCCATTCTTTTTTAACTCAGCTTATTTCCTCTTCTTCTTGAGGTGCTACAACCCTGAGTAAATCCTTGTACTGTTGTTCTTTCTCTCCCATAAAATTCCAGGTCTTCAGCATTGTTTCTGTTGACCTTAGAGCCTTCTCTGGCCACCGCTTGCAGGTGATTTTGGTAAACAGTGGTTTATGCTGTGGGCTAGCAGTTTCACTGACGACTTTGCGATAGCTGATTCTACCTACTGCCTTTTCATTACTAGGCAGAAGTCTACATGAGTTGCACGTTGGCCACTCTTCTATGTGATTTCGTGACTGTCTTGCTTACTGAGCTATGTGCTAGCTACTATTAAGCCATCTGCCAGAAAGAAGTCTAGAATGGCCTCTCTATTTTTATTCCTGTTGCCTCACCCACATGGACCCAGACAGTTTGCATATCCTGTACTTTCTGTCCTGATATGTGTATTCAGGTCACCCATTATCAACACCAGTCCATGTTGTCCTGTTTTATCTAGTAGGTCCTGCATCTGCTGTATGAATGCACTCTTTTCCTCACTATCACAACACTCCTGTGGGGCATATGCTGAGATTATGAATACTGCCTTATCATTAATCTGGAGTCTGATTGCCATGAGTCTGTCACTAATGCTGACAACATTCCTCACTGCCTTCTGAAGCCTCTCCCTAACCACAATTCCCACACCATATCTAGCTTGTCCTCCTACTGAGTAGTAGACTCTGGATCCCAAGCCAAGTGGCTTTGCTGCACTGCCCTTCCATATTGTCTTCTGGATACACGGGATGTTCAGCATCCTCCTTACCATCATGTCATCCACTTCCCCGCTCCATTCCATCAGAGAGCTTACATTCACTGACAGGCACATGCCTGCATATACAGGTACACATATAATACACATAGTTCTATATGAATATACAGAATTCAAAGAAGACAAAATCAGGAATACCAAAATTAGAAGACTGAAAATGTGAAGAGTGAGACTGATACAGTATGCAAGAGATGTACTTACACAATTACATATAAACACTTACAATGTCAAACAGGTTGTCAGAAACACACACACTACTCCCAGAAAACATACTATGGACCAGGCACATAGACCCACGTATGCTGAGGCTCTTGAATGCTATCTTCTTAAACCCCAAAGGACTCACAGACACTGTGCTCACAATAAGCATTCTCAACAACCTCAAAGCACTCTGCCAGAACAACACCTACATTGGCACATATAGTGTCATCTCACAGTGTCTCAACTTCTAAGTCCATAAAACAAACCACCATATAACCCAATATTTTAGTCATACGAAAATCCATTGTGAGACACACAGATGTCCCCTTCACCAGGCTGAGAAAGGAGAATGTCATGGGCAGTTACATATCAGGGGCCAAGATACATCAGATCGTGCATGCATTCAGGTCATTAAAGCACAAGTACCACAGGAACTCAGTCATAGCTCATGTGGGTGTAAACAATCTGCATTATATGAAAAAAAGACATGATGAGCTCCCTCTAACTATGTGCCCCAGGCCAGTATAAGCCTTGTATTGAAAGCATCCTACCTTCTCCAAGGATGACCCACAATCATCATCCTCTTTCGGCTGTTCCCATTAGGGGTCACCACAGCGGATCATCTGTTTCCATTTCTTCCTGTCCTCTGCTTCTTGCTCTGTCATACCAACCACCTGCATGTCCTCTCTCACCACATCCATAAACCTTATCTTAGGCCTTCATTTTTTCCTGTTACCTGGTAGCTTCATCCTTAGCATCTTTTTCCCAATATACTCAGCATCCCTCCTCAGCACATGTCCAAACCAACATAATCTTGCCTCTCTGGCTTTGTCTCCAAACTTTCCAACCTGGGCTGACCCTCTAATATACTTATTACTAATCCTGTCCACCCTCGTCACACCCAGTGCAAATCTTAACATTTTTAACTCTGCCACATCCAGCTCAAACTCCTGCCTTTTTGTCAATGCCACTGTCTCCAGCCCATATAATATAGCTGGTCTCACTACCCTCTTGTAGACCTTCCCTTTCACTCTTACTGGTACCCGTCTGTCACAAATCACACCTGACACTCTTCTCCACCCACTCCACCCTGCCTGTACTCTCTTCTTCACCTCTCTTCCACACTCACCATTACTCTAAACTATTGATCCCAAGTATTTAAACTCATCCACCTTCGTCACCTCTACTGCTTGCATCCTCACCATTCCTCTATCCTCTCTCTCATTCACACACATATATTCTATCTTAGTCCTGCTGACCTTCATTCCTCTTCTCTCTAGAGCATATCTCCATCTCTCCAGGGTCTTCTCCACCTGTTCTCTACTCTCACTACAGATCACAATTTCATCTGCAAACATCATAGTCCACGGGGACTCCTGTCTGATCTCGTCTGTCAACCTGTCCATCACCACTGCAAATAAGAAAGGGCTCAGAGCTGATCCTTGATGTAATCCCACCTCCACCTTAAATGCATCCGTCACTCCCGCTGCAGACCTCACCGCTGTCACACTACCCTCGTACATATCTTATACCACTCTTACATACGTTTCTGACACTCCCGACTTCTTCATACAAAACCACAACCCCTCTCTAGGCACCCTGTCATATGCTTTCTCTAAGTCTACAAAAACACAATCCATCTCCTTCTGACCTTCTCTGTACTGCTCCATCAACACTCTCAGAGCAAACATTGCATCTGTAGTGCTCTTTCCCGACATGAAACCATACTGCTGATCACTAATCATCACGTCCCTTCTTAACCTAGCTTCCACTACTCTTTCCCACAACTTCATGCTGTGACTGATCAATTTAATCCCTCTGTAGTTACTACAGCTCTGCACATCACCCTTATTCTTAAAAATTGGTACCAAAACACTTTTTCTCCATTGCTCATGCATTCTCTCACTTTCCAAAATTTCATTAAAAAATCTTGTTAAAAGCTCCACTGCCATTTCACCTAAACACCTCCATGCTTCCACGGATATGTCATCTGGACCAACAGCCTTTCCATTCTTCATCCTATTCATAGCTACCCTTACTTCCTCCTTGCTAATCCATTGCACTTCATGATTCACTATCCCCACATCATCCAATCTTCTCTCCCTCTCATTCTCTTCATTCATCAACCCCTCAAAGTACTCTTTCCATCTGTTCAACACACTCTTCTCGCTTGTAAGTATGTTTCCCTCATTATCCTTTATCACCTTTACCTGCTGCACATCTTTCCTAGTTCAGTCCCTCTGTCTAGCCAATCGGTACAGGTCCTTTTCTCCCTCCTTAGTGTCCAACCTTTCATACAACTCTTCATATGCCTTATCCTTAGCCTTCGCCACCTCTCTCTTTGCCATGCACCTCATCTCCTTATACTCCTGTCTACTTACTTTATCTCTCTGACAGTCCCACTACTTCTTTGCCAACCTCTTTCTCTGTATACTCTCCTGTACTTCCTCATTCCACCACCATGTCTCCTTGTCATCCTTCCTCTGTCCAGATGTGATACTAAGCACCTTTCTAGCCTCTCCCTTACTAGCTCTGCTGTAGTTACCCAGCTATTTGGTAACTCTTCGCTGCCACCCAGTGCCTGTCTTAACTCTTTCCTGAACTCCACCTCACAATTACCCCTTTTCAATTTCCACCATTTGATCCTTGGTGCTGCCTTCACACTCCTCCTCCTCTTCTTGATCACAAACATCATCTTACAAACCACCATCCTATGCTGCCTACCACAATATACTCAGAAAATAACTAACTTTAATAAAAGTCTTAATTTTAGTATCATTCAATATTTTTTCAGCTTGGGAGGATATGTTTGATAGACCATGCAGCTTTGTCAGGGATGGCATACACCTGTCCCCTTTAGGCTTTCCAACAATGGCCAAAACCTTGTCTTTCTCCATAGTGCCTTGTGTAGGCAATGCCAACTAGATAAATCTTCCAGTACAGTAAATCCAATCCAGGAAAATATAAAGGTGTTACTACTCAACGCCAGGAGTCTAAACAATAATTTATAACACCTGCAAGCCCTCCTCACCCTGGAGAATGTAGACATTTGTGTTGTTACTGAGATGTGGTTTAAATTTGCAGATAGCACTCTGGCAAAGCAGGACTACAATGCCCTCCACACATTCAGATCACCAACTATACATGAAAGGACAAATGGTGGTGGTGGTGGTGAGGGTTCAGTTTACAACACAAAAAATACACCTCAAGGCTTGTCAAACATGATGACACGCTTGAGCTTCTCCACATCCAAAATATCACAGGCAAAGTTCCATACCACATCCTTGCCAGGTACAAGTCATCCTCTATGACCCAAGAAACCCATAACACATAACACATATTTAAACACAATGGAGACATTCCCCGTTCAACTCAACACCATATTCTGGGGTGACTTTAGCTGCACTACTGTAAACTGGGAATCAATCATACACAACCACAAACATGTAGGCCCAGAGATTCCTGGACTTCGTAAATATAAACACCCTGGACCAGCTGGCCTGTTCGTCCAGCAGAGATGTAAACAGCCTGGATTTGGTCCACACAAACAAGAGAGAATGTTGCACCCTCACCTAGTGTAATGCCTTCATTGGTCATATCGGCCAATAAGACTGTCTTCTTTGAAATATAAATAAAGTCTGGGACCCCAGACAAACTAAGAACCTTTGGGAATTATTGTAATGTAAACTTCTTCTGTTAAGCAACACCCTGACAAAATTTCAAGCCCCCCTCAAACCCTGACAGCACTGCTGCCTACATGAAATCGCTCATGGAAACCTTGTATAATTGCATTAACAACTGCACACAGACAGTCGTACATACCCACAATAAGCACAGGACGAACTCAAAAAATAAGCCACTCTGGTGGAATCCCAACATTAATGGATGGTAAAACAAAAGGAAGAAAATCAAAGCAAAAATTAGGAGGTGCGATACTCAGCAACTAAAAGCTCGGTTATCAATCTAAACAAGCAACTCAGGGGAAACATAAAGTCTACAAAGCCAAGTTTGAGCTTAAAATAGCCTTCCAGGCCAAGGACAATCACAAGGCTTTCTTCAGCTATGTCCACAACCTCGAAGACAATGCAAGTAAAAAGAAACAGTGCGGTCATCAGGCAGAAGATTAAAAATGTGATTTAATAAAACCACTTAGATAAGCACTTTCAGTACACACCTTCATCAGATCTACTAAACCATAGTATAATTACATAATTGAAACTAAACAACAAACAATCAGTGTAAGATTTTAGAGGTGACGTATACCTGGCCTACGAAGCATCCTCTGATCCAGCAGCCTAAACCTTGTCTACAGCATAAACAGGACATGTTGGAGAGAGAGGTATGTCTCAGAGATTGCCCCCTTCTCTGAATAGGCTCTCCAACCATGTAAAGCAGAACTTCTCCCTACACTACTCAAGTAAAACCTGGATCAGTGGATGGTGAATCGCAAATTTACCTGAGGTTTGGCACCTATATCTCTATTAGAGACAGGAATCATGTAATTGCTCTACCACTTATACCCATGTTATGCATAAGTGACAAAAACAATGTGACCAATACCTATTTAACACTTTTGGGAAGCATGGCTAGGCTTAAAAAGGCCCTTTAGGATTGTTGGCCCAGTATTTTCCTGCGATCTTAAGAAAGTGACAAGGATCAGCTTCAACTGCAGTATGCCATTTTTTTGCATTCAGGCAATCTTCCTGCACCCACCCTCCCTACGTAATTATTCTAACTCAGAGACAGTATAACCACGGAGAAAGTTGAAATACTTGGGACAGTGCATTAGTCTCTTCTCGATGGTTGTGGTACTGCAACCCTGACGTTAGAGTAATTAAGTGCTGTTATATGAGACTATTTGGACACAACCCCTCCCTTACAGTAATTAAGTGGTGTTACATGAGACTATTTGGACAGAACCCCTCCCTGCACATTACTGGGTGTAAGGAACTTAAATCACCCATGAAAATTAACTTATCATTTGTGGTTTGCTATATTAACTGCAAGCTTTACAGCTCTGGTGACATTTAGTTTTTGCCAAATTTTTTATTTTGATTTTGGTCTTTCTGGTTTTAGTACAGTTACAGAAGAATCTTTACACATATGAGATCTGGCATTTAGATATAATATACACAAACACACACATGCGTGCAGGCACACAGAGACATTTTTTATGTATTTTTCTAATACAATAACAACGATGCTAAGGATGCTTGAGCCTCAAAACACCAAACACTTGTACTTCATGCAATAACTGCAAATAATTTGTTAGTCCCTGCTTAGACTGCAGCCCAGCTGCTAGGTGCAGTTGTTTTCCGTATCTCATTTTTGATGTGTGTGTGTTTATATTTAGATATATATATATATATATATATATATATATATATATATATATATACACACACACACACACACACACATTCTATATATATATATATATATATATATATATATATATATATATATATATATGTATTTATATATAAATACAGATATCTGTTCAAACTATGAGGTGTTCTAACGGTGAAAAGATGTAAATTTGCCAGTGTTTTTGAGTGAGAGATCATGGTACAGTGTGAGATTGGGAATTCGCACTTTCCCCACCATAGTGCGATCTTAGAGTTGATAAGCAGCAACGGGAGCAAGAGCCACACACAGACAACAGTGACAATCTGGCTAAGTTCATCAATGATTGCAAATCACTAAAAACAACAAATTATATAAATTCCCTTCAAGTGGAAATATTATGGTGAAAAAGAACTCAAGCTAAACATTAAGAAATGCAGTTTCATCTCCTTCAAAACAACAAACTGCTATCACCTACTACATCAGTGAAACCTCACTCTCCAATGCACTACAGACCTGGGCAGTGGCACCTGAGCAGATGGGCTCCTTCTCCTTTAATCACCATGTGTTGACTATCCATAAAAAAATCTATCTGTAAGTCACAATTAACCACCAAGCTCATCACTTTCAAAATCAAAGAGGTTATGTTTCCCCCCTGTACTCTGCTCTGGATATATCCATTATAGAATATAACGCACCCTCGGACATGTATCTCACTTGACATATCAAAAAAAAACAACCAAACAAACAGGCTCCTAACAAAAATAATCTCCATCCCCAAACATCTTAGCTATCAGGAAAGGCTAGAGTCACTCTTTCTGTATTCTGTGTTACATAGTCTCCTGAAAGCAGAATAATATATAGATATACAAAATGTAGGAAAATAATTCCAGTCACTCCACTTTCCTAATGTTTTATCTACGGAAAGCACTCCTGAAAAAGTGCTTGATAATGAGTTGCTATCTCAGATTACAACAATAAAATCACATTACTATAACAGTAAGCTCACTGGAATTCATTTTGTGCAAACTAGATTGCACATACTGGAGAACGGAAATTGTGGAAGTTTAGTTTTCCATGTATGTATAGACACATACATATATATATATATATAAATATATATATATATATATATATATATATATATATATATATATATATATATTTATATATATATATATAGTCTATGCTGAATCGCTGAAATGACATTTCAATGAAACCCAGTTGGCTGACTCCACTTCTCCGAAACGCTATTATAACGAAACCACAGACTACTGAAATCCTTTCCCTGTGAAAGGAACCACTTGGCCACCATGGTGAACTTTGCCCTTTCTTCAGTGCAGTTGAATCTCAGAGTTGGTATTTTTAAGTAAGAGGGGTGTGGGGGGCAAAGCCCCCCATTTGGTTGGGTTTAACTTTGGTCTTCTTAGGTTTATTTCATGGTGGCCAAGTGATTCCTTTTACAGGGAAAGGATTTCAGCAGTCTGTGGTTTTGTTGTAACAGTATTTCGGAGAAGTGGAGCTGGCCAACTGGGTTTCACTGATATGTCATTTCGGCGATTCAATGTAGACCCATATCTATATACATCAATATATATATATATATATATATATATATATATATATATACACACACACACACATACACATGCATATACATATAAATAAATATATATATATATATATATATATATATATATGTACACACACACACACACACACACACATACATATACACACACACACACACACACACACACACGTGTGCGTGTGTGTGTGTGTGTGTGTGTGTGTGTGTGTGTATACATGCATACATATATATATATATATATATATATATATATATATATATAGGTCTGCAGTGGGAGTGACGGATGTGTTTAAGGAGGAGGTGGGATTACATCAAGGTTCAGCTCTGAGCCCTTTCTTATTTATAATGGTGATGGACAGGTTGACAGACGAGATCAGACAGGAGTCCCCGTGGACTATGATGTTTGCAGATGACATTGTGATCTGTAGTGAGAGTAGGGAACATGTGGAGGAAACCCTGGAGAGGTGGAGGTATGCTCTAGAGAGAAGAGGAATGAAGGTCAGCAGGACTAAGAATATATGTGTGTGGGATTCCAAGATGGCGGTTGTCTAGGGAGTACCCTATACTAGTCGCTCCTCATATGCCAGCGCTTATCTCTAATTTTTAAAATAGTAGATAAAGGTGTTTTCTACAGAAGTTTGCTTAAAAAGATAACCGGAAGGTTAACGCTAAAACTTGGACTCTTTGTTTGTAAAAATAAAGAGAATTTTAAACATTTACAGAAACTTTCTCCATTTGGCCTTCAAATCGCAAGCCACGTGCATATAACGGACTTTCTCAGTGATCCTGCTCCCGCGAAGACAAATCTGCTTAGGTATGGCTGGTAACTCCGATAACATGGAGACTCAGGCCACAAAGGCTAAATTTTCCACATTGCTTTTGCCTGATAAAGATACAGGCTCAAAAGGCTTCGAACAAATAAACAAGGTGTCGAAAATTTAAAAATAAGCGCCAAAGAAAAAAATGAACCAAACTTTCACCTGGAAGAGCTAAAACAAGCCTTAGAACCTATACATACTGCCGTTAAAAGTTTTGCTGACCAACTCACTGACTTTGGTAAATCCCTAAATAATATAACCGAAAGGTTAGATAGTCTGGAAGGGAAGAGTCACACTAACGAAATACAAATTGAAACTTTAAAAAAAGATTTATGTGCCAAAGATGTTATCATAACTGAAATTCAAGACAAACTGTTAGACCTTGAGGCGAGAAGTCGCCGAAATAACATAATAATAAGAGGATTGCCAGAATCCTATGATAGCCACGATCTACTAAAACTGTTAAACAGATTTTCTTAGCTCTTCTAAACCTAGATGGCAAGCCTGAGAGTTTAGTTCTAGAGAGCACATAGAGCCTTGCGATCTCGTCAAGATGCCTCGATGCCCAGGATTATATACACCAAAATCCTGAATTTTCAAGATGCACAGAGAATACTGACAGCAGCCAAAAAACAAAAACAATTTATGTGGAATCAACATAGACTGTCATTTTCACAAGATTTACCTTCACTGATTAAAGCAAACAGACAAAAACTAGCACCCTACTGTTCTGATTTAATTAAAAGAAATATTAGGTTCCAGATGCGTTATCCAAATACGCTATCCTTCACATATAATGATAGGAGATATCAAGTAAGTACTTTACATGAAGCTAAAGATATCTTCATAAAACTGTTTAAAGAAGTGCCTACTGGAATAGTTACCGCTAAATAATATTCCATTCATTTGACTATTTTAGACACCTACACTTTAAGCAACATATTACTCGCTAATGTTGCTTAGTCATAACCTCAAGTGTTTTATGGAACCTTGATAAACATTCATGACTGAGCTGTACTTTATTATTCTTTTATACATCAGTCTAATACAAGTGCTGTGGAGGTTGGCGAGACAAAATGTTTTTTCTTTTTGTCTCACTCATAAGGCAGTTAGATTCCTTTTGTCCGGAAGCTATAAATAACCTAAGGAAAAGAAAGAGACAAACACCGAAGATGGGTTCTTGGGATTTGTTGTTCGAACGGTATTTTTTTGATACCATTCGCACAAACGGGAATATGTAATAACATTATTTGCTTTCAAATAGTCTCTCGGCTTAATCTAACTGATGAGACAGGTATATATGTATATGTTTGAGTTGTTTTGTTCAAAATATTTCGCTGATATATGCCGAATGATAGAGGCATAGTACAGATAGGTCATTATCACACAGTTTTTGAAGCGCTGTGTTCACGGAAGCGTTGCCATGGTTTCTCTGCGAATAATTACAGCATCAAACATCTGCTGTGACTTTTCTCTTCCAAGAATGTAGTTACAACAAAAATATCTATTACGGGACTACATTTTATGATATATTTTATTGTAATAACATTACTGTGCCTTTTGGGTAATACATTTGGTTAGATGGGATATATAACATAATTGTAAACTCTTTACTTGAACTCTTGACAGTTTCTTAAGGAAGGCGAGCTTATAGATGAGCTAACTTCTGTTTAAATAACTTATGCATAATTTCTCAATGTGTATAATACGATACAGTAAATATGTAGTATAAGATATGTTAAACACTCATATAATTCATTAAGATACATGCGATGTATATTGAACTTAGAACCTTATTTACTTAATTACTTATTAAACTCAACATTTTAGTAATTTCATTAGCTAATACATACAACACCTGCTCTTTAGCAAAGCGTTAATAAAATATTTAATTCTTCATAGACTATATAGGAGTAGTGTAATATTAGTATTACAGGCCCTGATTATGATTGTCGTCTTGTTTTCAATATTTTTGTATATATGTATAGTTTGTTTATACATACTGTTAGTCCTTTTTAGGACTTTATTTAGATTTAATCTAATTAGTTTGCTTATTTTGTTAACCAATAACAGATATTTAATGCAACTGTATGTTTCTTCACTAATAAGGGGTGGGTGGGTAGGCACCGGTTGAGTGGGAAGAAATATGGAGTGCTAAATATAATAATATTTTGAGACGCTTAAATAGTAGGTGGTTATACTATAACAAGACTTTGATTTCAATCTTTCTGCAATACATTGTTAATACTAATTACTCATTACTTATTTGGTTACTTTTAGATATCTAATATAATGACTTTGTGTATTGATTCATGGAATGTAAGAGGGATACATAACAAAGATAAGAGAACCCCACTCTTTCCTCTGGTTTATAAAACTCAAAATAATATTTTCTTTCTACAAGAAACTCACTTATTCAGGAAGATTGGGATAAAGAAAATAAAAAGAAATGGGTCAAGAAAATAATAGCTGCTGGTAATAGTTCTAATGCAAGGGGGGTGGCTATTGTAATCAAAAGTAATTTTCAAGGCTCCATTTTAGATGAGAAATATGATATAAATGGAAGATGGTGTTATTTTACCTCTCATCTTCAGGATTTAGATAAACCACTTGTTTTTTTTAATCTTTATGGTCCCTGTAACAATCAACACATTTTTTCTTACAGATATATAACATTTTATCCTCTTTTAAAGACCATTACATTATTGTGGGAGGAGACTGGAATGCTATTATTAACCCTGATACTGACCGTACTAGTAGGTCGCTCTCATATAATCTCCAAGCATCTATAGCTCTGGAAGAATTGATGTTAGATTTGAATCTTATAGACCCTTTCTCCCGTGCAAATTGTATTGATAGAAAATATATTTATACGCACTATTCTAAATGTTATAATTCATGGTCAAGATTGGACTTTTCCTTATTTCCAACTCTCTCTCACAATTGAAAACTGATTATTCCATAGAACCTAGATTCTTTTCAGACCATTCTAGAATATCCCTTAGACTGGATTTGAATCTCAATATACCACACAGACATACATATAATAATTGGACGCTAAATAATAATCTCCTCTTAAATTCTGACATTCATAAATTAATTACTGACATTATTAGGGAAGCTTATTTCAATTTGGACAAAACAAATATTCCATATGATATACAATGGGCGTCTTGTAAAGCAAACCTTAGAGGCATGTTAATTAATAAGGCTTCATTTCTTAAAAAACAATATAGAAATAAAGAATCTTTACTAAAACTAAAAATTCAAACTTTGGAAAGTCAATACAGACTAAATGCTAACCCCACTTCTTACCAACATCTGTTAGATTCTCAAAAAGAATTATGTTTACTACACCAACATAATCTCTCTATAGTCGAACAAAGACTTTTAGCTATCCATTCTGAATGGGCACAGGTTCCTCCAGAGTTTTAGCGAGAATAATTAAAAATAACCAAACTCTTCCCAAAATTCCACCCTTACAATACAAAAATAGGTTATTCAATACTGATTTGGAAATCCTGCAACTCTTCTTGTCTTTGTTTTCAGATTTATACTCTAAAGGAAACGCTCCTTTGAATAAGCAACAAATGGACAGTTTTTTAACTTCTATTAAATTCCCTACACTGAGTGAACAACAAAAAAATATACTTTCGACACCATTAAGTTTTCAAGAGGTGTCAGAAGCTATTGACAGATTAAAATCTAGTAAATCCCCAGGTCCAGATGGTTTTACATCTGAATTTTTTAAAACTCATAAAACTGCTCTTATACCTTTTCTCCTCAAAACCTTTAACTACATAAGAATAAATGGTATTTCAGATCTACATTGGAATACCTCAAAAACCATCCTAATTTTGAAAAATAACAAAGATAAATCGGATCCTGATAATTATAGGCCGATTTCCTTAATTAACACTGATATAAAAATTCTAGCTTCTTTACTTGCAAACAGACTTAAAAAGGTCTTACCATCTTTAATTTCTTCTGACCAAGCAGGTTTTATGTCTCATAGACATGTATGGGATAATACTTTGACACTGGAATCCCTCATACAATTTACTAAAACAGATAAGAATCCATTATATGCTCTAATTCTTGATGCGTCGAAGGCTTTTGACAGAGTTGTATGGGATTTCCTTTTTCAAACTATGGCCTGTTTTCATATACCTAACACTTATATAGATTTGATTAAAATCCTGTATAAAGATTCCTTTACTTTCCTATACATTAACAGAAACATATCCAAACCTATAAAGATTTCAAATGGCACAAGGCAAGGATGTCCTCTATCCCTTTTCTCTTTAATTTGTATATGGAACCGTTGCTTCTGTACATAACACAAAACACCTTTCACAGGATACCCAGGATTTATAATACCAATGTATATTTTTCTGCTTTTGCGGATGATCTGGTAATATACTTCCAAACACCCGGTACAGATCTGGTTAAATTGGTTAACTCTATTACCATATATTCTCAAGTTTCTGGATATAAGATTAACTCACAAAACACATATTTTTCCTATAAACCCACAAGCCCATAAATCATATCTATTTCCAGACACTTCTTTCCAAATTACACATGCCATCAAATATTTGGGGATTCAAGTTCAACATAATGGTCTTTCTTCATTTCAGAATAATTTGAATAACATCTGGTCATCAATAATATTAGATTTAAATAGATGGAAACTATTAAATTTATCACTTTTATCTAAGGTGGCGATAGTTAAAATGAATATACTTCCCAGAGTCTTATTTCAATTCAATTCCTCAGACCAATTAATCCCTAAATCTTTATTTTCCAAAATTAATAAAGAATTAGCCAGATTTATTTGGTTTCCCAAATCTGTTAGGATTGCATACACTAAGCTAATATATCCTAAAAATAAAGGTGGCCTAAGCCTTCCGAATTTTTATCTTTACTATCTAATTATTTCTGCAAATAAACTTCTTGCTATCTCCAACTTAGATTTTAAGAGACTTAATAAATATCCTATCTGGACCAAATTATGGTACCAAGTCATTTTAAACAAAAATATTAATCCATCCACTCTCCTTTTCTCTCCATGGATTCTATTAATAATCTAAAAATTCCTAAATCTCTAAAACAAAAGTTAACTCCTTTCAAGAACTATTAAAACTCATTAATATTAAGGACACTTTCCAGTTACTACAACCTCTCCATTTAAATCCTAATATTAGATTAAATAATATGCCTATCAATCTCTCAAGCTTCCCTCTTATTAAAGATCTTAATGTTTGGGAACTGATGCAATACAAAGATGAAACCCTCACCAATATCGTAAAATCTTTAAAGCAGATATTAAATATACTACTATCTTAAGACAACTGAGAGAATTAATCACTGATAAATTTGCTCATATTAAGACAGACAAACTAGATATCATTAATGTTGGAAAAGTGATACAGACTTTAAATCTTCCAGAGAAAATGCTATCTAAATCATATAATCTTTTACACAAATAATTCATGAATCAGATTGCCTTTTTCTAAATATTGGGACAAACATAATCTTCAATTATCCGAAATCAGAAACTCACAGCTATCAAGAATACTTTGGACTACTCTCCTTTAAGAAGCTTTTTACACCCAATTAATGATAAATAATAATGCGTACTATACTCCCTCTAAATTAAATAAATTTAATCCTAGCAAATCTGCTTCATGCTCCTGTTGCTCCTTCCCAAACGCTGATCTTTTACATGTTCTATGGTCTTGCTATCACTCACACAAACTTTGGACCTCTCTAAAAGTGCGCTTGCAAAAGATAGGATATCACAAATCCACCTTATCTTGGGAACTAGCGGTACTTCACATATCTAATACTCATTTATCTAAACTAGATACACAAGTACTAGTTCACATATGTTCCCTCATAAAACTTTACATCACACAAAACTGGCTTGACCAGCACTAAACTAAATTGGAACAACTTTAAGAATCTAGCTTTTACATATATTTCAGCACAGAAAATATTAGCCAAAAGTCCCAAGAAACGGGCTCAAATTAATAAAGTCATAGAAAAGTCTTGTTTATCATAAATACTGATTAATGGATTAACGATTTGAGGAGATTCTCAGTTTTTTTTTTTTCTTTTCTTTGCATAACTACACCTACTCTTAATTATATTTATACTTACTCTGTTTTGTCTTTGGTTAACATATGTACATATTGTTTATAGTTACTGCTTGTATGCAACATTCCTCTAAGGTTTTACTTACAATAGTACTTCTTAATTCATATGATACATCATGCAGTTTGGTTATTTTGTTGTTGATGTTTGTTTGTATCTCTAAAGTTTATATTCAATAAAAAGTTTTTTGAAAAAAAAGAATATATGTGTGTGAATGAGAAGTAGGATAGAGGAATGGTGAGGATGCAGGGAATAGAGGTGGCAAAGGTGGATGAGTTCAAATACTTGGGATCAACAGTTCAGAGTAATGGTGAGTGCGGAAGAGAGGTGAAGAAGACAGTACAGGCAGGATGGAGTGGGTGGAGAAGACTGTCAGGAGTGATTTGTGACAGACAAGTACCAGCAGGAGTGAAAGGGAAGGTCTACAAGAGGGTAGCGAGACCAGCTGTGTTATATGGGTTGGAGACAGTGGCACTGACAAAAAGGCAGGAGTCAGAGCTTGACGTGGCAGAGTTGAAGATGTTAAGATTTGCACTGGGTGTGATGAGGATGGACAGGATTAGGAATAAGTATATTAGAGGGTCAGCCCAGGATGGAAGATTTGAAGACAAAGCCAGAGAGGCAAGATTACGTTGGTTTGGACATGTGCTGAGGAGGGATACAGAGTATATGGGAAAAAGATGCTAAGGATGAAGCTGCCAGGTAACAAGAAAAGAGGAAGGCCTAAGATAAGGTTTATGGATGTGGTGAGAGAGGACATGCAGGTGGTTGGTGTGACAGAGCAAGATGCAGAGGACAGGAAGAAATGGAAACAGTTGATCTGCTGTGGCGACCCCTGATGGGAGCAGCCGAAAGAAGATATATATATATATATATATATATATATATATATATATATATATATAAATATATATATATAAATATATATATATATATATATATATATATGGGTCTACTTTGCATACCTGAAATACCACATAATCGAAGACGAGATGACCGAGACAAGAATTCTGAAGCTTCAAATAAACAAACGTCCACATAGCTGACAATTTTCCCAGGATAAAGTAACCACTGGGCCAAAAACTCACGTGGAACACACTAGCACCATCTACAACCTGCCCAGGTGGGGGGCCACATCTCCCAAAGATGGGGGCTGCACCCCCCATACCCTCCAACTAAATATGCCAAGTTCAGGATTGCACTACAGTAGGGAAAAGGATAAATTCCTCCTTGTTGGCCCAGTGATTATTTGCCCTGGGAAACTTTTCAGATATGTGGATGTTTGTTTATTTGAAGTTTTGGCATTCTCACCTCAGTCATCTAGTCTTTGGTTATGTGGTATTTCAGGTATGTGAAGTAGACCCATATATATATATATATATATATATATATATATATATATATATATATATATATATATATATATATACATGTGTGTCTCTCTCTCTCTCTCTGTATATATATATATATATATATATATATATGTGTGTGTGTGTGTGTGTGTGCGTATATATATATATATATATATATATATATATGTGTGTGTGTGTGTTTTTTACTTTTAAAGTGTAGCAAACTGCTTGCTACAATGTAGCTAGCAGGTGCTATAGTTCAGATCACATAGAGAGTGCTATAGCACTCAAGACTGACTGCAAATGCAAGACCCACCTTTACAAGACAGTCTTGCAATAGAGATCGGGTTTGGCTAATTGAGCCCACCACAACACTTTGGTCTCAAGGCAGTTGGCCCTCCTGCCCTGCCCTAGCTACTCTGCCATGCACACATATTTAGCACCATGCATACATGCATGTGTTCTTTGATTCACCTTCCTGATTGTATTAAATTATATTCCTTGTTTAATACAGAGCCACTTAACAGAGTGTGTTTTATATTTGTAGTTCTGAACATTTTTTCCAGTAAGCAGTGAAACAAAATCTATGAACCATCAGTGAGAAAACTACCCATTTCAGGAAATGTCAACCATAAAAGGCCACCCAAACTGCTGTCATTATAATCTACCAAAATCAGTCAATATGCCAAATCTCTGCAGAAGTAAATTCCACATAAAAGAGAAGTGTATCTCATGAAGAGGTTGCTGCTGGCAAACAACTTTGCATTTCGGTGCTTCATCTATAAATTCAATGCCTGCTGCCCTTAAAGAATAAATTGCCTATGTTACATTAAAAAAATGAAGTGCTGTCAATATGCAGTAGGAATGGTTGGCAAACTGACAACAGGTCATAGTTACTAGGCATCTCATCCAAAGGAGGACATACTCAGGAGTGCAGCACCCCTATCTCTCCTTACAGTGCACCACAGTATGAGCAATCAATCTACCTAGTGTGGGAAGAGAACTCGCAGCCTTCTGCATCCCAACACAGCTATTAAACTCTATGACTGACATTGGCAGAATGTAATCTTCAGCAATTTACAAAAATAAAAAAGAAATAAGATTAAAAGAGGCCTGATAGTTGATGTGGAGGTTTAAGGCACTTGCCTACCAATAAATAAGGTTCAGGGTCTGACTCTTAGCAAAGTCACTTAACTAGGCAGTGCCCCTAACTACAGCATTTCACACAGCCCTAATTATAGCTGTCCACTCACTGGAACAGTACTCCATTTAATCAAAATCAGGGCTGGTTTGCTTGCTGTTGCTCTGTATCAGTGCTGGCTGGCTGGCTTGCTATTGCTCTGCACATCTCCCATGACTTTGACATCTTTTACATTTTTTTATTTCTGTATTTTTCATATTTTATCTCAACTAACTCCTCTCTAGGGCGGCCACGGTGGTGCAGTGGTTAGCACTGCTGCCTCACAGCAAGAGGATCTCCGGTTCGATTCTCAGCTGGGGTGCCTTCTGTGTGGAGTCGGCATGTCCTCCCTCTTGTCACGTGGGTTTCCTCCGGGTGCTCCGGTTTCCTCCCACATCACAAAGACATGTTGTAGGTATATTGGACACTCTAAATTGGCCCTAGGTGTGAGTGTGTGCATGTGTGTGCCTTCTGTGGAAGGTTGGGCACTGGGCTGGCAACTCAACACGGTAAAACTCCACTGCCAATCATGAGTGGACAGGTGATCTGCTGTGGCGACCCCTAACCGGAAAAAGCCAAAAGAAGAAGAAGATCTCAACTAACTCCTCTCTAGCTGTTTTCAGTAGTTGTGTGTATAGTACCTCTGTTGTTTTTGTTTTTTCCCTAGCATTTATATTCAACACACTCTCTCCCCTCCTGTTTTCCCCTAGGTTTTAAAAGTAAAGTCTCTTCCCTCAAGATTGCGTCTACCTTTACTGATACTGCTCCAACTCCTGGAATTACACCTGTGCTCTATTGTATAGCCAGTTTACACTAAAAGTATGTTCTAAGCTCATACCACAAATTAGTCTTACTTTGTCTACTGTACAGGATACCTGCATACCACTAAGAGATCCCCCCCCATACTCACCTGTTTAGAAACCTTGCCTCTGTTTCTCTCTGTCATCTACAAGTTAGTCACTACCCTAATGTCAACTCTCTCTTAGTTAGCTATACTCTTTTTGTTTTTCTGTTTGTGGTTTCCTTTTAACTGTTTTTATCTTACTGCAAATACCTGTGTATACCTTGCTATTACATCTATTCCTTCTCTGTCTACACCTCCCCACCTCTTCTACTTACCTGCTGACTCTCACTGTGCGCTCCTTACTGTTTCTCTGCTGACTGCTGATTGCTTCTTGTGGTGACTCTTCCTGGCCCATCCCACTCCGTTCGCCCTCGCTATGTGCAGGCTCACTTCGCTCCCCTCCCACCCCCATATCATTTCCTTTATACCTAACCACCTAATCCCTTCCTCCCCTAACTCCACCCCTTCCTGTCTGCTAAAACATTCTAAACACCTTACCCTTCCCTACTTATCACTTCATAGTTTAGTCTGCTGTAAATCCTCCTTTCTTCTACATATCCCCTACTCCCCCTACAGGTTGTTTCACTTAAATTTTACTTCAACCCTCTAACAGGTCCAACAACTTACTTTTCTTAGTCCCTTACCCACTCTTCACTCCATTCCAATCCCACTTCCCCACCTTAGGCCATGGCTTGCCTCCATTACTTCTCCTTCTCATTCTTACATCTTGCACTACTCCATTACCACCTGTCCATAGAGATCCCACTAATCCCCATACTAACTGTTTCTCATCCCTGCAGTACTCTATTACAATCTCCTCCTCTATCTTTTCCATGAACATCCCTCTGCCTTAAATCAAACTTCCTCCCCCTTACTCTCTAGCATCTAAAACCAAGACTACGTACTTGACGTACAACCCATTTAAATTCAAACTTTACCAACTTCATGTAGCCCTGCTTCTATCAGGAGACATACATCCAAATCCTGGGCCCGTCCATCACCCCACCATGCATAACTATACCTCTTCCTACTTAATAAACTCACACTCTCTAAACAAACATATTTCCTTTTACTCTATGAATGCCCATAGTATTCTAAACAAAGTTAGTGAAATCCATGCCTGGATAGCCTTCCACACCCCTGATGTCATCACCCTAACAGAGACTTGGCTAAAACCCCAAACCTCTGATAAAGACATTCTCCCCTGGTTATAATACACTCTGCATAGATCGCCAAAACAAAAAAGGGGGTGGCGTAGCCATCCTTTACTCCAACCACCTCACCATTACAAGTATTATGAAACCTGTCCCATCCTTTTCTCCTGCTGAACTACTTACAGCTAACCTTAAAATAAATTATCAAACCACTATTACAGTAGCAGCCATCTACATTCCTCCAGGAGACAACATTCCTCTGCTCGAAAATATTCTTTCATACTTTTCTCAATACATCCCCAATGAAACTATTCTCCTTGGGGATGTCAACATTAACTGGTTAACTCTCAGTAATCTAAACTGTAATACTCATATTAATTTATATGGCTTTACACAGCTAATCTCCCAACCTACCCATACAAACAACTCTCACACATCTAGTACTCTCATTGACTGGTTACTTGTATCTAATCCTTCCAAATATCATAACCCTGAAACCCTACCAAACACCCTGAGTGATCACTCCCCTATAAAAGTGCTTAGGTTCACTCCCCACTTCTCAAAACCTCTGAAATTTATCACTTGTCGTAAACTCTATAACTTCCATCTGGAAACCTTTAATGCCCTACTCTCTAAAGTAAACTGGAAATTCATTACCCAACTCCAACTAGGAGAAGCAGTCCTAGCTTTCAAATCCACCTTCCTTAGCATCTTAGGCTCACTTGCTCCCCCTCACAAAGTCCAAATTAAGTTCACCATATCTCCATGGCTTTCAAAAGCCACTCGTACCCTTATGATAACTAGAGACAAATTATGGAAAAAATGGTCACAAACTAAGCTCTCTGCAGACTTACAAAAATATAAAGAACTCAGAAATCTGACAAAAAACACATAAACAAAGATAAAAAGGACTTCTATAACAAACCTCCCACAGCCCTAAAATCTAATCCTAAAAAATTCTGGAACTCTATTAACCAAATATTACATCCCAGTAATCTTAGCTCCACCAATCCATGGCCAGAAAAGACATCTGAAGAAACTGCCACTATCTTCAATACCTATTTTATCGATTCAATATCTAAGCTACTGAACCCTAACCTACACTCCTCTACTACTAACCTCTCCAACTTTTCTGAACCTACTCCTAATACTATCTCCTCAAATTCCTTCTCCCTCATACCTGTATCTACTAGCTACATCAAAACTCTACTCTCTAAATTAAAACCATGCTCAGCATCAGCTGACAATATTCCTTCCACTTTTCTTCTACTAGTAGCTGACTCTCTTGCTCTCCCTGTACCTATCCTATTTAATCACTCTATCTCTGAATCTAAAGTGCCTTCCTTCTGGAAACAATGCTACACTCTACCTATACACAAAGGAGGTAACTCCTCTGGTATCTCCAGTTTTAGACCTATTGCTATCCTCTCCCCTCTCTCTAAAGTACTAGAAAAATGTATTCATAAACAAGTTATGCAGTATCTAATACAGGGAAATCTGCTTACACCCACTCAACACGGCTTCAGACCCAATCATAGCACCACTACAGCTCTATTTTCCTTCCTCAACACTGTCTCTATAGTCATGGACGACCATAAACTTATTTCTTGCCTATTCTTGGACCTCTCAAAAGCTTTTGACACTGTCTCACACTATACTGTTGCATGGTTCCCAGCTACCTCACTGATAGATCTCAAACAGTGAGATGGCACTCTGCACTCTCCCCTCCTCTCCCTGTAAAAATGGGTGAACCTCAAGGGTCTATCCTAGGGCCTTTAATTTTTAATATCTTTACTAATCAGCTCTATACCTCCTGTCCTCAGTCATCTTTAGTGCAACACGCAGATGACTCTACAGCCATCACCACAGCCAACTCTCCCTCCAAGCTCTTCTCAGCTACTCAGGCATTTTTAACTTAGTTGAAACATAGCTCTGCAACACCCAGCTCATCCTTAACCCTAAAAACACAAAGCTGTTACTCTTCCTACCTAAAAAGCTCAACAATATTAAACAGTCTTTCTCCATACAGTCCCTTAATAACACTCCCATTCAGGTAGAATCCAGCACTAAGCTCTTAGGCGTAACCATCAATGATCAGCTTAAATTTGACTTGCATGTTAATAACTGTATCAAAAAGACTCATTCTAAACTAGGGCTCATTTACTCTAACAAGAAATTCCTTAGCTCTGAAGCCAAGATTACTCTCTCTCTTACCTACCTTCTACCCAGTCTAATGTACAATTCTCAAATTCTCACAACTCTTAACTCAGCATTCCTGACCAAACTCCAATCAGCCTACAACAAGGTAGCTAGATCTGATGCCCAACAAACCTACAAATCCCATCACTGTCTCTCTACAAGCCTTCCTACTGCCCAGCACTATCCCCTCTCATCTCCCATTATTCTCCCTCCAGACCTCTCCAAAGCTCTAACCAAGACCTACTACAAATCTACAAACTCAAGTCTAAATTTGGATGCAACATGTACAGCTATCACCCCGCTATTGCCTGGAATAGGCTTCCACTAGATATCAGGACCCTTACACATCCTACACAATTTAAGACAGCCACCAAAGAGCACTTTAAAAGTCACTGGTCCTGCCACTGCACTCTCCCTCCTTAACATCCCCTACTTCTCATACCTTAATTTACTTTCTGCTCTTAACTCACTCTTCTCACTAGCTCTCGCTAAACTTCCTTGACTACTCTTTCTACTGTCTTCTAAAATCTATCAAGCAAATTGCCTCAGAGAAACATTCTATTGTAATTGTCTTGCCTTCATGCAACATTATGATAAAACTGGGTTTTTGTAACCACTTACCCCAAAACTATACTCATCTTAATGACATATTTCTTTTTATACATCTTGAAATACTTATGCTATACTCCTTATTATTGACACTGTATAACATTGTATTGCTACTTAATGCCTTGTAATAATCCTGTAACACTGCTGTTTAATGCTAATTTATAATGAAAATTGTATAATATTTTGGAGCTTTTCTCCCCGGGCCTCCGCTGAAAAAGGGCTCTTCAACTTAGTTGGACAATCCCGGTCAACAAATGTAAAATAAATAAAATAAAAATAAATAAAATCTGTTGTAGTTTCTAAAGATAGGTTTATGTGCTTACTGTCCTAATGGAAGTTTTCCCATGAGGGCTTAAGACTGGGCTTGTTTTTGTTTTTTTTTTTGTTTTTTTATTAATTTATGGAAGTTTTCTTTTCCATACTAAGCCAGGCCCAGTAGCCAAACATGCCCCCCACAACGTGGGACTTAGGCAGTTGTCTAGGTTGTATAGTATGGATTTAACTCTGCCTTCCCATCATCTTAATCTCTTCTTAACTGAATTCTACCTCACTGGATTCCTTTCCCACTGAATTTTAGTGAAAAGTTCTGCCTTTTAAGGGTGAATGTTCCAAATCTTAAAACATGCAGACTGCATATCCATTTCCTAAGCCTTCCTAGTTAAAATCCCTTGTGTTTGAGATTACTGTAGTTCCAACTCTGGAACATCCCAATTGTGGCACCCCTCTGCCACTCACTTATACTTCATGCAATAAATGCAGTTCACCGGTTAATCCCTGCTTAAGACTGCAGCCCAGCTGCTGTGTATAACTGTTTTCTGCTGCTGAGTTATACATAAATGTTCTTGTTTTTATGTGAATTAACATTCTGTCATATGTTAGCTGCCATTTGTATTACTTTTTTCATTGTACCCACCATGTATTTTAAACTAAGGACATATAGAATAACAGGTCAACTGTTACGAATGCCCTTTCTGCTGAAACAGGTCAACTGCCTAAAATAACTATAATTATAAAACTAGAGGAAGTACAGGGTCTCCTTCATTGTCATAACAATCCATGTACCCTAAAGCGTGTGTGTCCACCATTATATACACACTATCACTGGTGATCACAGAAATCAGACTACAAAGCATGCTGCATAGTTACTGGCAGTGACAGCTGTACCTCACTGTTCTTTCTGTCTTACACTACACATGGACAGATGCTAAGTAAATATGCCAAAATTTTATCGTGCAATATAAGAAAAAATAAATGCTCTTCAGAGATGTACACAACTGCAGTTTGTTTGGAAGAGATAAGGCAGACAGTTACCTATAAAGCTTCTTCCCTTCTCTCAATACATTTAAAATGATGACCAAAAAAAGATTTAAGACACAAACTGCATTATGCCCTCTCCTCACAATACCCAATCAAATCTATTTCTCTAATCCTTAACATTTATGTGACTAGTTTCAACACTACTTAATTTACTTCAAATGTTTAAACTAATACAAATGGATGAGAGACAGAACCCACACATCCTGCAATCAAGTTTATTTCGGACCCTGCTTAGAAAATGTCATATAGTATAACTGAACTGAACACAATATTTGTGGCTACCAGAGAAAATTACTGATGTCAATGACTAATGCCAAAGGACTGATTTAGGCCTTGTTTCAGGCTGCTTCTCCATTTGTCCTGCAGTTATATACAGGGTTCACTTTATTTTGATTTTATTTCCTACCTTGGAGCGGCAAGAGTCTTCACTACTGTTGACAGCAGTTGCCCGTCTTTAGCTGATACTTGCATGACATACTGCGGCTCTCCATTCACAAGGCCACTACAATCTTCCACTGTCTTTACTGGAGGAGCGGAACATGTACAGTCTGGCAGGACCTCAGGCAGGTGACTGCAGTGACTGGTTGTCATGGCAACAGACAGCAATTACTTTGTTAACGACTCCCAACATTCATTCACTATACTCATCTGTGAGAGATCAAAAAAAACACTTCAATAAGTATGGCTACATACTACTAGAAAGAGAAAACAGAAACTACAGGCAGAAAGTTCAGCAAGTTAACCCCATCATCTAAAAAGATAGGTATGCACTGAAGTATTCCTTAGTCTTATGTATGAACAGTGGCAAAAATGTTTTATATAATTGTCTGTCAGATACTACAGGCTGCACAGGTTAGCTGTATTGATTCCCAATGAAAGGACAAAGAGAAAATACATTCCCTAGAGAGCAAATGAGTTAAACCTTCATGCAAAACAATTTAAAGAAACAAATGAATCCAGTGGTTCTATTAACTAATACAAATACTGTTTTAATCATTTCTTAACAGTGCTGAGGGATATTTGACATTTATGCTGCTAATCTGCATCAGTAATGGGTTCACTGTGTTTCAGGCTATCATTGCACCAAGGAGCTTTCTCAAACAAGCTATCTGTTCATTTGTAATTAAAGTGAAAGCCTGGTCCAGCATTTGTAACAATGCATTGTCCCAGTTGTCTGTGATTACACCCTGCGGTAAAAATCACCAGAAGCTAAGGATGTCTTGTCAGCATTTCACTCCCTTCTTACTCACAACAGAACTACCACCATCCAACTGAAAGCCTTTGGTCCATCCTGTGACTGTGCCTCTTCTCAGTTTCAAAGACAATAATCTAGTCAGTTTGTTCTCTATAATCTGACCAGCAGTTTAATATTCCTGCCACTTGTTGACTGATTTTATCACATTATACAAAGTATCATGTGAAAAACAATAAAGTAGTTCCAATAGTTAAATAACTACACAAAGGAAACGTGCTGAGCACCTGGCTTTAGTGCATGAAGATTTATTAATGATGTTTTTCCATGTGTCATTAGACTGAGTAAAATGAAAAGCAATACAACAGAAGCTAGTGCAAGCACAAAACAATGTGGCAGTTAACAGAGCAGAAACAAAAACAGGACTTGTGTCCAGCTGTCATTAATGTATTAATTGCTGCATATGAGGTTTAAAAGACACAAAGATGTAATGGCAGAGTTGTTCATTTCCATAGTATGTTAATAACACAGAGTATTGTTTTTATAAACTTTTTTAAACAACTTAAATTTTGCAACATTATGTAAGGTAGAGCGAATGATACAGGAAAGCTGACTGAAAATGTAATGGACACCTACATTCTAAACAGAACTTTTTTTCTTATTCTAGAGTATATTTTCGTCCCTGTAAGATCTCTACTGTACCACATGCAAAGTGCAGCTGTCATAAATAAGGCACAACCAGGCTGTTTTGCACCATATTGCTTTTTCAACTTCTTCAGTGCATACCATATGGAAGTTGCATGAAGTCTTTTTTTAAACATCTTTGTTGTATTACCACTTAAGACATAGGCAAACATACCTTAACAGAAAAGAAAACAAACCATATTAATATGTTTTCCATTTACATACATTATACATCACATCTTTTCTTTCCAGTATTACATAAACTGTTGAGTTCCTGCCTTCCCTTAAACTTCACTCCTCCTCCTCCTGAACATTATTCTGCACGTATTGTTCCCACAATTTCCATTTATTTCTATGTCATTTGCTTCTTCCCTTTTCTAAAACTGCATTCTCCTTACCTATAACTCTTTAACAAAAGCCCCTGGGAGGATATCCTCCTGAGTTCCTAAGCACCTTATAGCTGGCTATAACCTTCTACAGCTAATTCCCATACAATCTCTCACACTCTGTAAATATTGTAAATAGCTTTTGACTTTTGACTTTAGCTATGTGAATTTGTTAAAATGTATCTGCACGATATTTTTCCACTATGGGCAGTATTGCTCACGCTTTGTATTATTTGATATGTATTTGTACTTGTACTTTTATTATTATTGGACTGCTATCTTTACTGTAATCTGCTTCATGGAGCTTTTTTCCCAGGGCCTCCACTGAAAATGGGATCTCTGGGCTTAGTGGACTTCCCCGGTAATCAAACTGGAAATAAATAAATAAATAAATAAATAAATAAAACCCCTCTTTCAGTTCTTTTATCTAATTTATAGTATTAATACTTCAAATGCAGTTGGCTTAGACTTTGATTTCCATTTTCTAGTAATTGCATTTTTTATTGGCAACCAGCAAGATTAAAATAAGTAAGGCCTTACTATGTATAGGCAATTCAGATCCTGTATCCTATCTCAAAAGAATAATTTCCTAAGCTACAGCCATTTGCTTACCAAAAATGTCTGACAGAGGATTCTGTAGGGAATTTTTAAAATCTGCCAACTCATTACACTCCCAAAATATATGTTCCCAGTTACCTCCTTCCTCCACATCACACCTCCACCATTTGCTATCTACCTGAGGAAAAATTCTTAGAAATCTGATTGGGGCATAAAATACATATGCAAACACTTCCATGCAAAGATCCTATTATTTGGGAGACATACATATTTCCTTCCATTGTTCTCTTGTAAATTGCTTTTCCAGTCTCTCTTCTCAATGTTTTCTAACTTCCCCTGATTGATTCTTGTAGTTATCATGCAATATTTTAATGCCATGTTAATTATCCCTTTTTTAACAGCAGCTTCTCTTCTAGATTCAACTAAAAATTCTTTCACTTAAGATTCTCCCATCCCTTTCTCTTTGCCCATACTTGGATATCAATCCCCGCCAGATAAGGGAGTCTGTAGTTTGCCATCCAAATGTCTTCTTGCTCTCATCCCACTCTACTACCTTACCTTCTCTCATTATTCACTTCATTTTCTCCAGTACACTCCAGCCCCCTCTTGCCAACTTTCTGTACCCATACTTGCAGTCATCCCTATTGGGAAAACCTCCTTTCCTATATCCCCTGTTGGCTTAGTTCTTAGAATATTTTCTGTTACTTTATGAATGGTTATTATCCTCCTTAATGATCTGCTTCCAAAATCCTACTTTCTCTCTTTATTTTTTGAACATCCTTCATCATTATCACTTTCCATTTTGAATTATAACCTTCTGCTTGTATTATGCATATCAGCCTAACCTATGTAACTAAAAAGCATCCATGTAAATCAGGTAATGATAAACCACCTTGTTCTATTAGAAGGATCAGTTTATCCCACTTAACTCTTACCCTCCCATATAAATTGCTAAATTCCTACAACTCTTTATTAATTATTGCCCACAATGTCTCCTCTGGTTGATAAAAATATGCCTTTCCCATATATAAAACTAAATGGACTAAAAACATTTTCACTGCTTATATCTGACAATCCATATCCATAAACAATAGCTTCCAATTTCTCAACTTTTGTACTTTTTATTTGTTTAGTCTCTTTCCACATATCCTTAGCTGCCACAACAGAAGCCTTTTTAACCTATACTCCTAAATACTTTTCTTATCATGTCCCCATAAATATGGGTACTTCTGAACCAATTAATGTCTAGGCAAATAATTTATGGTTATAGCCTTTGTTCTATCTTCATTCATCTTATATCCCAAAAATAATTTAAACTATCTTGAAATGTTCCACAACATTGAAAAGTCCTTCTATGTATTTAGCAGGTACAAAATAATATCATGTGCAAATAAAGCCAACTTTTCTTGACTACTAAACGAATGATATCCTTGCATTTTTCAGTCCCTTATTTTCTTTGCCAACTGCTCTAAATATAAAGCATATAATAAAGGGAAAAGAGGAACCTCCTGCTTGGTTTCACTGTTCAAACATAACTTATAAGAGAAGAAACCTTCCACTTTAATTCTTGCCTTCAGTCCTTCTTATATCTTCCTAATTAACCTTATTATTGTATCAGGGAATGCAAATGCTTCCATTGCCCTTCTTGTAAAATACCAGCTGGCTCTAACAAATTCTTTCTGTGCACCAAGGCCCACTAAAAACAGTGGTATTTTCTTACATTCTGCTTTCTTCTGGATTATCATTGCTTTATTAATGTTGTCAAATGTTTCCTTTCCCTCCACAAAACCACACTGACCCATATCTATCAATTTCTATCAACACATTTGCCATTCTTTTAGTTAGTATAGACATAAGAACTTCATAATCGTGGTGTAAAATATAAATGGTTCTATGTGAAGCTGGGTCTGATGGGTCTTAAGTGTCTTTGGGTAATCCAGCCACCACAGCTTTCTTCTATGATGTTGGTGTTTCCCCTCCTTTTAAAATATTATTAAATAAAATCTTCCAGATCTTTATCACATTCTTCCCTCCTAACTTCCAAACGCCCACAGGAATACCATCTGTTCCTAGAACTTTTCTGAAGATTTTGTCATATATCACCATTTTTATCTCATCTCCTCCTATCTTAACTGTTAGTTGTTGAGTGCCATCTACCTCTATCTCTGGTATAATTAAATCTTCCATAAAAAAATTCCATTTGTGCTCTTTATTTACTTCCACACTTATATGCTTTATATCATTTGTCATACAATTTCTGAAATATCTCTAATACCCTCTGCAGGATCACTGGTTATTTTTCTTGTTATAGTCTCCCTAAGTTTGATGACAACCTTTTCTATTTTCTGTTGCCTGGGATGTTGTGCTAAAAGAGTTTTTGTGCTCTGGAGTTATTGTCAAAAATAGTTGCTTAACAGCAAAGTTTCTGAACTCATGCATATTATCCAGATACTCCCTTATTTTCTCTTTAGAACTCTGCATTTCTGCTTATTTGTTCTGTGAGATCCCCCTTATTCTGCAATATTAATCCCTCTAATTAATTCCTTTAAACTGTTAACCATATCGTTTTCTCTTTTATTTCAACTCATTTTTAAACTCCATTTTCATTTTATCCTATTCACTAGTTATACATTTTGAAGACATTTCTATCTTCCCTTAAAATTCCTGAATAATTTCCACTACCTATTCTTTAAATTCCTGTCTTTTTAACAACTAGGTAAGAAAGCACAAGTGTCTCATTTTAACTTCATTACCCTGCATTTTTATCTTTGTTTTTATTGGTGCATAATCTGAATAGTTATTGGATGTGTCAAAACTTTCAATCACATGCACATGTTCCTGTGAAATATATTTTTTATTTAGTCTAGCCTAGTTATTGTACCTTGGGTAATAATATGTTAACTTGTCACACATTCTTCTACTGAATCCATGTTACCACATATTTTCATAAATTTCTTCAGAAATCTACCCTCTTGTGTTATATTTTCCCCTTCTAGGTCCCCCTAATTCATTCTCACAATTACAAATCAAGTTCCAGTCCCTCTCTATAAGGAATATTCCTTGCTGAAATCTGATTATTTCTCCCAAAATGTTCTTAAGATCAATAATAGCAGTTTTGGTGGAATACAAATACATGCCAGGATTATCCTCCTCCCTTGCCAATAACCCCTTACTACCACACATCTACCATTATTGTCTTTTTGTCTCTGTTATCCCTATTGAAATCCCTCTAGTAATAAGTATAATTACTCCTTTTTTCCCTTTGTCCATGGTATTCTGCTGAATATCTATTCTGAAATCCTTTCTTTGTCAAATTCATATACTCATTTATTTCCAAATGTATCTCTTGCAGCATTACTATATAAACTATGAATTTCTTAATATAATTCAATAGTCTTTCCTTCTTGTCTGCACCAAGATAATATGGATAGCTAGCCACTATGATAAAAAGCTGTTGTTCCCACCTATTATACATCACCTTTTTTGAATATGCATTCCCATTTTTCCTGTTACATGCACACACTGTTTGGCAGACTGACCTTTTATGAAGTTGTTTCTTCTCATCTTAATTTCAACCTATGTCACATTTTTTCATAACTTTTTGTTTTAATGAAAACCATAGAAAGCTAAATACATTTTCAAACCCCCCTTCCTCTATTAACTTACAACAAACACATACAATTTTGCACGTTAAAAAAATAAAGATTAACCCTCCATATTTAAACATATACCACAAATCGACAGTTGCACCTACAAGCATTGCCTAACCTAAAATTAAGATTACCCATGCTAGAGTGCATGCTATAGCCTGTGTTCCCACTTAAACTTATTGCTGTCTGTTTTTTCTTATCTCTATTTCCCTACCAGATGTGAAAAACAGCTTGTATGCTTTCAGAAAACGTTAACTTTTTAACCATAAGAAAAAGTGCAGTGGCAGTATTTAAATAAAACTAAATTGTACACTGAGGCTGCTGCAGCTATATTACCCGATCAAACCTTTAGGTTAACGAATACCTAAACGTCGAACTGGTAATATCGAAAAATTAAAATGGCGAATGGCCGATTTAACGTAGGGAATGAATTCACTCGGCTGCAAAAAAAAAAAAAAAAAAATTTAAACCAAAATGAAGTGGGGGGCTTCACCCTCCCACCTCCTAACTAAATATACCAACTCCGAGATCGCTCTACAGTGGGGAAAGGGGAAAAATCCACATAATGGCCAAGGGAATTCTTGGCCATTATGCAGATGGCCAAGGGAATTCTTTCCCTGAGTTAAATCGTCTGTTCGAGGTTTTTTGCTTTCGCTATTACCAGATCGACATTTAGGTATTTGCTAACCTAAATGTTCAATCAGGTAATAGGAACCCAGGCTGCTATCTCTTATTCACTTTGTATAATTTCAAATTTTATTTTTCACTGAACTGCTCATGATTGTACCTTTAAGCTCTGCAGTTCCCTCAGCAAAAATGCTCATAACTCTCATGACTAATTGCTTATATGTGCAGACAGCTCATTTCCATGTAAAGTTTTCAGCAATGATTTTTTTTTGTAAATTTCACTCAGAACAGAATGTACAGCTGAAGACTTCTTGACTCCCATTTAACATTTGTTAATGGAAAAAAAAAAGCTAATATCTTTGCAAATAGGTTCATAGGTTCATAGGTTCATACTAGGCTATCTGCCCTAGGGCATTTATAAGCCTAGCCAGAGTGTGTTTGGCTTTCGCCACCCATTTTAAATTAATTTTGCTATGCCCTTCTTCGAGGTTAGTATACTGTGCATCTGTCTAACAGTGACACAGAAGTGATACCCGGAGTAAACCTATGATCTCCCATCCACTCATCAAGATTCCTCTTGAAGAGAGTCAATGAGGGACTCTGCCTAACCTGGACTGGGATTTTATTCCAGAGTGAAGGGAGCCTCTGGGTTATGAATCTGTCCCTCCAGCATGTCCTATTTATTTCAGTGCTGAGGTTCAAGTCTCTCAAGCGCGTAGCTCGATGGGATTTGGATTTTCTGAGGTGCAGCATGTCCATTAATTCCGGGTTGGACATGGCTTTATACGTCAGGCACAGATCGCCTCTGATCAGGAGGTATGCCACTGAGTAGAGCTGGAGTTTCTTTAACCGGGCAGCATATGGCATCTGTTTGAACCCTTTGATCCTCTTGGTGAGGTACTTCTGGGGTCTTTCCAGTTGCTGCAGGTGTCTGGTAAGGTACATCCCAAAAGGGGCATTGTACTCAATTATGGGCCTGATGAGGGATGAGTAAAGAGGCACGATGACCTCCCCTGATCTAGATGTGAATCCCTTCATGATTAGGTGGGCTATATAAACCACTTTGGCCACGTGGTTGTCAAATGAGAGACTGCTATCAACTTGGGTCCCCAGGTCCCTAATTACTTCTTCTGTACTTAATGGATTACCACCTATGTGGTAATTTGTGGGCACTTTGTTTTTGCCAAAGGGGATGACTATACATTTTTTGGTGTTTAGCTTGAGGCCATGGCTCTGGCACCAATTGTCTGTTTCTAAGAGGCCCTTTTGGAGGATGCTTGTGTTGGCTGGAGAGTTGATTATGGCACCCAGTTTGCAGTCATCTGCGAACTTGGTCAGCCACAGTCCTTCCATGTTCGCCTGTACCTCCGAGAAATATATACCGAACAAGAGAGGTCCCAGGACTGAGCTTTGTGGGAAGCCACTTGTAAATGGTTTGGAGTCTGACATGGCTCCAGAAATTCTAACCATGTGGGTTCTGTCCTTGAGCCAGTTTGCAACCCATCTAGTGATATAGGGGGTTATATTTAAGCTGGTGAGCTTATCTATAATGCCCTAGTGGGGTATTGTATCAAAGGCTTTTGCGAGGTCCAGGTAGGCTGTGTGGACCACCTTCCCCTCGTCAATGGCCTTGGTGACTGTTTCAAAGAAATCAACCAGGTTTAAGAGGCAGGATCTGCCCTTAACAAAGCCAAACTGGGTAGGATCCAGTGTCTGTAGGTCCCCAATATCTTTATTTATGAGGTCCATGATGATCCTTTCCATAGCTTTGCAGACCAAGCTAGACAGGCTTATGGAGCGATAGTTTCCAGGATCCGTTGAGGCACCACCTTTGTGGAGAGGGACCACTGTTGCTGTACGCCACTCTTTGGGTACATATCCTGTAGTAAGGCTGAGATTGAACAGTAGTTTTATGTTTGGGTTTAGCTCTTCTTGGAGTTCATGTAGGACGCAGCCCGGGACACTGTCTGGTCCCATTGATGCTATGTTTTTTGCTTTGGGGAGGGAAGTTCTTACCTGAGCATCTGTGATGTCAGGGGGGCAGCACTCTGTTGGGATAGATATTTGCCCTTTTGGTGGGGGGGGAGTGAGAAGTTTGCGCTGAACCTGTCAGCTAGGATGTTGGCAATGTCTGTGGGTTCGGTGTATTTTTTGTCATTTTGGACTAATTCTGAGCATATCTGGGAATTCCCACCCAGGTTCCTAACATAACTAAAGAAAGCCTTGTGATTATCCTTAGTGTCCTGTGCAATTTTTCTCTCGAAGCTGGCCTTAGATGATTTTATGAGTGCCCGTAGTTTTTTGCTAATACTGATCACAGATGCCTTCCCTTTTTGGGATTTTGCTCTATCATGTAGTAGCTTCCTCCTTCTATTGTATAGTTTGTTTATGGCTGGGGTCCACAAGACAGGACGTCTGCCTTTGGAGGATTGGGTCTTGGTTTTATTTGGGATTGCATGATCCATGCATTCCTGAAGGTGTTCATAGAATGCGTTTATAAAGGATCCTGCGGTCTGGGCCGTATTTACCACAGGCCCGGGGGCTTTGAAGGATTCCACCTCGGTTTTGAGGAGTGTGAAATTTGCTTTAGAGAAGTTTTTCACTGTGGTTTTCAGGGTAGGGGGTGGAGTCGGGATGTGAATATCCAGTGAGATTAGTTTATGGTCTGATCTTACCAGTGAGGGGTACACTTCTGGTCTGGAGCATAGAGTCCCCATGTTGGTGATGATCAGGTCCAGTATGTTTTCCCCTCTTGTGGGAGTGGTAACAAGTTGTTCCATAGCATTTGAGTTTATAAATTCTAGGAACCTTTGGGCTAGGGTGTTGGAGCTAGAGTAATGCTCCCAGTCTATGTTTGGGTAGTTGAAGTCGCCCAATATAATGGTGTTTGGAGAGACCTTCATATTTTCCAGTGTTCTCAGGAAGGCCGAGTGGGGTTCCTGGGTTTGGGAGGGTGGTCTGTAGCAGGCTTTAAACTGGAAGGCAGTTTTGCCCACTGTTAGTTGCACATGGATAGTCTCTGATGCTTCGTGCTGTGCCACCAACCTGGAGGTGTGGGTATCTTTGACGAATATTGATACTCCCCCTCCTTTTGTGGTTCGGTCCAAGTTTTGGGGCTGAAAAGTATGGTATGAGGTATAACCTGATAGTGCTGGGGACTCTTGGAAGCCTTGAACCAGGTTTCTGTTACTGCACAGATATCAATGTTCTCCATGCTAAGGAGAGTTTCGAGTGCGTGCATCTTGAGGTTTAGACTTCTGGCGTTGAGTAGCATTACTCTTAGTTTCTTATCCCTTGTGATACCTGTGGAGGTGGGTTTGTCTTTTGAGCCTTGCCTAAAAAAGGCACTATGGGGGTAGCAAGAGCCTTTGCCAATATCCGAAAGCCCAGGGGTGACAGGTGTAAGCCGTCCCTAGCGAAGCATCGTGGCTTGTCGAGCATGTCATCCCAGGCTGACAGGCATTGGATCCCCTTTGAATGACACCAATACTTAAGCCAATTGTTGAAATTGATCATCTTGTCTTCATATTGTGGCATCATTCTTGGTGAGGGTAAGATGCTACTCAAGGTCAGGGTCATACCGGCCTGGGCTACATGCTCAGAGAGCTCCTCTATGTCTCTTTTCATGTAGTCCAGGGAGGTACGTCTCAGGTCATTCACACCAGCATGGACAATGACTAAGTCAGATTTGTACTTGCCTAGGAGTGACCTGAGTGCTTGTGTTATGTGGCAGATCCTAGCACCCGACAGGCAGCTCACTGTGACCTTCTCCTTGTTCAGCCTGGTGAGCGGGACGTCAGTGTGCCTGACGATAGAGTCACCTATTACAAGTGTATCAAGTGTGTTACTTAGCCTTAAGGGCTGTGACTATTCGGCACACTGGCTTTGTGAGCTATGTGTTGCATGTGTTTTGTTTTGGGGTAGCGGTTGCTTGGGTGTCTGCTTTGGAGGTCTCTGCTGCTTAGGCAGATTTTTATTTAGAGCCTCCGAGTATGTTTTTGTGTGTTTATGTGTTTGGTTTGCTGTCGTGGTAGGTCTATGTGAGACTGGAATTGTAGTGAGTGTGGTTTCCTTCTCCTCCTGACTGGTTTCGCCAGTACTGTGTTGAGAGAGCTTAGCCTCCAGTATGGCTATATGGTTGCATCTCTGACGTGTTGGAATTTGTTGGGAGGAGGAGAGGATTGTCTGTGTACATGAGGCAGTTGTAACATTGCCTCAAGATTCCCAGATTCACCAGCTGGACCGGAGAGGCAATTGACAACTGACCTTTGGACATGCTAGAATAGTATTGGGAATCTTTTATAATTGAAAAAAAAGGGCCAATGGGGAACGAGGTACTGAAGGGAAGTTTGTGAGGGTGTAGTGCTTTTAATATTTTAGTGCTGACTTATATAATTGCTTTAGTGAGCAAGTGCCAGGTGACTTAAATGCAATGTGTTACAGGTAACTTAAATGCAAAAACGACAAACAGTAACTTTCTTTCAAGTGAAACAAGGAAATAAGTACAGTAAGCAATGCAGATATCACTAGGGATCCACAGAAGCGCTGAAAAGCAGGGTTTTAGGTGGAATTAGCATTTCAGGGAAATAACAAGCAAACAAACAACAAGCATACAAATAAAGCTAGATTCAGCAGGCCTGGATCTAGTCTATGCTACAGCAAACAAGGTGTACCAATTTCAGTAAGAAGCAGTTCAAATATGCAGGCACTATAAGCCTTTAACCAGAAATTCCCAGCTCAGAAGGGCAGAGTCTAGCCTCTCCTCCCACAAGAGTGCAGACCATGAACCCTTTTAATGTAAAATAACTGGCCTGAAGCCCAAGTGCTTAAACCAGAATTAATACACTTTTAGAATAACAGACACTGAGCCCTCAATCAGCAGTTCCCAACTTAGAAGGATGTAAGCTACCTGTTCTGCCACTACAGTGCAGACCACAAACCTTCTTAATGTAAAACAACTGACCTGAAGCCCAAGTGCTTAAACCAGAATGAATACACTTTTAGAATAACAGGCACTGAGCCCTCAATCAACAGTTCCCAACTTAATAGGATGTAAGCTACCTGTCCTGCCACCACAGTGCAGGCCACAAACCTTCCTAATGTAAAACAACTGGTCTGAAGCCCAAGTGCTTAATTCAAAAGACTTAGAATGATAGCTACACTTTAATCAAGTTACTACCAAGCAGTAATAAATACAATTGAATACTTTAAAGAATGCCGGGATTAGTGCTCAAGTTATACAAACAAAGCCAGATTCAGCAAGCCTGGATCTAGTCTATGCTACAGCAAACAAGGTGTACCAATTTCAGTAAGAAGCAGTTTAGATATGCAGGCACTATAAGCCTTTAACCAGAAATTCCCAGCTAGAAGGGCAGAGTCCAGCCTCTCCTCCCACAAGAGTGCAGACCATGAACCCTTTTAATGTAAAATAACTGGCCTGAAGCCCAAGTGCTTAAAACAGAATTAATACACTTTTAGAATAACAGACACTGGGCCCTCATCAGCAGTTCCCAACGTAGAAGTATGTAAGCTACCTGTCCTGCCACCACAGTGCAGAACACAAACCTTCCTAATGTAAAACAACTGGTCTGAAGCCCAAGTGCTTAAACTAAAAGGCTTAGAATGAGTTACACCAAGCAGTAATAAATACAGAAGATGACACAAAAGCAAAATAAAGTAGGAAGAAACACAAATACAGTAAAAGCAGATAACTACAAATTCTGGGCCAGAACCACTCCTTATGTGGTAGACAGGTTACCTAGTGCTTACCACTCCCACTGATAAGCTAGAAGGCTTCCCTCCAACACAGAAAGGCTTGGGGACTCAGAAGCTTACAAATAGTCCTGGATACAGCAAATCTGTATCTGGAACACTAATTACAGGAAAGGTAGGAAACAGGCTTACATTTTTTTTTCAGAAAAGTAGCAAAAACAATAGTAAAAACAATTCACATGCAGTGCAAGCTGGCACACTTGAGTATGTAGCAATATTAGTCCACACACAGTTTGAAAAAATGTAATTAAATTGAAAAGGAATAAAAGCAAGTGCAGAAAGGGTTTATTAGGTAGAATGTGGTAATGAGATGGGACTGGGGGAGTGTCCTAGATCAAATATGCAGTGGGGCGGGCACTGCAAAAGCCACCAAATTTAAACTACAACCAAGAACAGGGTGGAAAAGTTTCAACAGAGATGTGAGGAATCAGAGTGCAAATTATAAAACCAAAAAAATATATACTGATCTCTGTATATTTGCAGAACACTAAGACAACAGATATCTAAACAACAATTTAGCTCTATAATACAGAATAATACAGAAAAAATATACTCAGCTCTATATATTTGCAGATAGTCTTGTAAGGCTGTCTCTCAACACACAGGTTCCACTTTAAATGCACACTGCTGCTATTAACAGCTCAAATTAAGGGAACATTGAGTTAACAACACACAAGCAATAGAAACCAAAATGAGGGGGGGTGGGGAAGAAAGATTCAACAGAGATGTGAGGAATCAGAGTGCAAATTATAAAACCAAAAAATATATACTGATCTCTGTATATTTGCAGAACACTAAGACAACAGATATCTAAGCAACAATTTAGCTCTATAATACAGAATAATACAAAAATATACTCAGCTCTATATATTTGCAGATAGTCTTGTAAGGCTGTCTCTCAACACACATGTTCCACTTTAAATGCAGACTGCTGCTATTAACAGTTCAAATTAAGGGAACCTTGAGTTAACAACACACAAGCAATAAAAACAAAATGGGGGGTAGGGTGGGGAAGAAAGTTTCAACAGAGATGTGAGGAATCAGAGTGCAAATTATAAAACCAAAAATATATACTGATCTCTGTATATTTGCAGAACACTAAGACAACAGATATCTAAGCAACAATTTAGCTCTATAATACAGAACAATACAGAAAAATATACTCAGCTCTATATATTTGCAGATAGTCTTGTAAGGCTGTCTCTCAACACACAGATTCTACTTTAAATGCAGACGGCTGCTATTAACAGTTCAAATTAAGGGAACCTTGAGTTAACAACACACAAGCAATAGAAACCAAAATGGGGGTGGGGGGAGTTTCAACAGAGATGTGAGGAATCAGAGTGCAAATTATAAAACCAAAAAAATATACTGATCTCTGTATATTTGCAGAACACTAAGACAACAGATATCTAAGCAACAATTTAGCTCTATAATACAGAATAATACAGAAAAATATACTCAGCTCTATATATTTGCAGATAGTCTTGTAAGGCTGTCTCTCAACACACATGTTCCACTTTAAATGCAGACTGCTGCTATTAACAGTTCAAATTAAGGGAACCTTGAGTTAACAACACACAAGCAATAGAAACCAAAATGGGGGGTGGGGGTGGGGAAGAACGTTTCAACAGAGATGTGAGGAATCAGAGTGCAAATTATAAAACCAAAAAAATATATACTGATCTCTGTATATTTGCAGAACACTAAGACAACAGATATCTATTTAGCTCTATAATACAGAATAATACAGAAAAATATACTCAGCTCTATATATTTGCAGATAGTCTTGTAAGGCTGTCTCTCAACACACAGGTTCCACTTTAAATGCAGACTGCTGCTATTAACAGTTCAAATTAAGGGAACCTTGAGTTAACAACACACAAGCAATAGAAACCAAAATGGGGGGTGGGGTGGGGAAGAAAGTTTCAACAGAGATGTGAGGAATCAGAGTGCAAATTATAAAACCAAAAAAATATATACTGATCTCTGTATATTTGCAGAACACTAAGACAACAGATATCTAAACAACAATTTAGCTCTATAATACAGAATAATACAGAAAAATATACTCAGCTCTATATATTTGCAGATAGTCTTGTAAGGCTGTCTCTCAACATACAGGTTCCACTTTAAATGCACACTGCTGCTATTAACAGCTCAAATTAAGGGAACCTTGAGTTAGCAACACACAAGCAATAGAAACCAAAATGAGGGGTGGGGTGGGGGGTGGGAAAGAAAGTTTCAACAGAGATGTGAGGAATCAGAGTGCAAATTATAAAACCAAAAAATATATACTGATCTCTGTATATTTGCAGAACACTAAGACAACAGATATCTAAACAACAATTTAGCTCTATAATACAGAATAATACAGAAAAATATACTCAGCTCTATATATTTGCAGATAGTCTTGTAAGGCTGCCTCTCAACACACATGTTCCACTTTAAATGCAGACTGCTGCTATTAACAGTTCAAATTAAGGGAACCTTGAGTTAACAACACACAAGCAAAACAAACCAAAATGGGGGGTGGGGGTGGGGTGGGGAAGAAAGTTTCAAAAGAGATGTGAGGAATCAGAGTGCAAATTATAAAACCAAAAAAATATATACTGATTTCTGTATATTTGCAGAACACTAAGACAACAGATATCTAAGCAACAATTTAGCTCTATAATACAGAATAATACAGAAACAATATACTCAGCTCTATATATTTGCAGATAGTCTTGTAAGGCTGTCTCTCAACATACAGATTCCACTTTAAATGCACACTGCTACTATTAACAGCTCAAATTAAGGGAACCTTGAGTTAACAACACACAAGCAAAACAAACCAAAATGGGGGGTGGGGTGGGGAAGAAAGTTTCAAAAGAGATGTGAGGAATCAGAGTGCAAATTATAAAACCAAAAAATATATACTGATCTCTGTATATTTGCAGAACACTAAGACAACAGATATCTAAGCAACAATTTAGCTCTATAATACAGAATAATACAGAAAAATATACTCAGCTCTATATATTTGCAGATAGTCTTGTAAGGCTGTCTCTCAACACACATGTTCCACTTTAAATGCAGACTGCTGCTATTAACAGTTCAAATTAAGGGAACCTTGAGTTAACAACACACAAGCAATAGAAACCAAAATGGGGGTGGGGTGGGGAAGAAAGTTTCAACAGAGATGTGAAGAATCAGAGTGCAAATTATAAAACCAAAAAAATATATACTGATCTCTGTATATTTGCAGAACACTAAGACAACAGATATCTAAGCAACAATTTAGCTCTATAATACAGAATAATACAGAAACAATATACTCAGCTCTATATATTTGCAGATAGTCTTGTAAGGCTGTCTCTCAACATACAGATTCCACTTTAAATGCACATTGCTACTATTAACAGCTCAAATTAAGGGAACCTTGAGTTAACAACACACAAGCAATAGAAACCAAAATGAGGGGGGGGAAAGTTTCAACAGAGATGTCAGGAATCAGAGTGCAAATTATAAAACCAAAAAATATATACTAATCTCTGTATATTTGCAGAACACTAAGACAACAGATATCTAAGCAACAATTTAGATCTATAATACAAAATAATACAGAAAAATATACTCAGCTCTATATATTTGCAGATAGTCTTGTAAGGCTGTCTCTCAACACACATGTTCCACTTTAAATGCAGACTGCTGCTATTAACAGTTCAAATTAAGAGAACCTTGAGTTAACAACACACAAGCAATAAAAACCAAAATGGGGGGGGGTGGGGAAGAAAGTTTCAACAGAGATGTGAGGAATCAGAGTGCAAATTATAAAACCAAAAAAATATATACAGATCTCTGTATATTTGCAGAACACTAAGACAACAGATATCTATTTAGCTCTGCAATACAGAATAATACAGAAAAATATACTCAGCTCTATATATTTGCAGATAGTCTTGTAAGGCTGTCTCTCAACACACAGGTTCCACTTTAAATGCAGACTGCTGCTATTAACAGTTCAAATTAAGGGAACCTTGAGTTAACAACACACAAGCAATAGAAACCAAAATGGGGGTGGGGGGGGAAGAAAGTTTCAACAGAGATGTGAGGAATCAGAGTGCAAATTATAAAACCAAAAAATATATACTGATCTCTGTATATTTGCAGAACACTAAGATTACAGATATCTAAGCAACAATTTAGCTCTATAATACAGAATAATACAGAAAAATATACTCAGCTCTATATATTTGCAGATAGTCTTGTAAGGCTGTCTCTCAACACACATGTTCAACTTTAAATGCAGACTGCTGCTATTAACTGTTCAAATTAAGGGAACCTTGAGTTAACAACACACAAACAATAAAAAACAAAATGGGGGGTGGGGAAGAAAGTTTCAACAGAGATGTGAGGAATCAGAGTGCAAATTATAAAACCAAAAAAATATATACTGATCTCTGTATATTTGCAGAACACTAAGACAACAGATATCTATTTAACTCTATAATACAGAATAATACAGAAAAATATACTCAGTTCTATATATTTGCAGATAGTCTTGTAAGGCTGTCTCTCAACACACATGTTCCACTTTAAATGCAGACTGCTGCTATTAACAGTTCAAATTAAGGGAACCTTGAGTTAACAACACACAAGCAATAAAAACAAAATGGGGGGTGGGGGGGTGGGGAAGAAAGTTTCAACAGAGATGTGAGGAATCAGAGTGCAAATTATAAAAACAAAAAATATATACTGATCTCTGTATATTTGCAGAACACTAAGACAACAGATATATATTTAGCTCTATAATACAGAATAATACAGAAAAATATACTCAGCTCTATATATTTGCAGATAGTCTTGTAAGGCTGTCTCTCAACACACATGTTCCACTTTAAATGCAGACTGCTGCTATTAACAGTTCAAATTAAGGGAACCTTGAGTTAACAACACACAAGCAATAGAAACCAAAATGGGGGTGGGGGTGGGGAAGAAAGTTTCAAAGTTTCAACAGAGATGTGAGGAATCAGAGTGCAAATTATAAAACCAAAAAAATATATACCAATCTCTGTATATTTGCAGAACACTAAGACAACAGATATCTAAGCAACAATTTAGCTCTATAATACAGAATAATACAGAAAAATATACTCAGCTCTATATATTTGCAGATGGTCTTGTAAGGCTGTCTCTCAACACACATGTTCCACTTTAAATGCAGATTGCTGCTATTAACAGTTCAAATTAAGGGAACCTTGAGTTAACAACACACAAGCAATAGAAACCAAAATGGGGGTGGGGAAGAAAGTTTCAACAGAGATGTGAGGAATCAGATTGCAAATTATAAAACCAAAAAAATATATACTGATCTCTGTATATTTGCAGAACACTAAGACAACAGATATCTATTTAGCTCTATAATACAGAATAATACAGAAAAATATACTCAGCTCTATATATTTGCAGATAGTCTTGTAAGGCTGTCTCTCAACACACATGTTCCACTTTAAATGCAGACTGCTGCTATTAACAGTTCAAATTAAGGGAACCTTGAGTTAACAACACACAAGCAATAGAAACCAAAATGGGGTGTGGGGTGGGGTGGGGAAGAAAGTTTCAACAGAGATGTGAGGAATCAGAGTGCAAATTATAAAACCAAAAAAATATATACTGATCTCTGTATATTTGCAGAACACTAAGACAACAGATATCTAAGCAACAATTTAGCTCTATAATACAGAATAATACAGAAAAATATACTCAGCTCTATATATTTGCAGATAGTCTTGTAAGGCTGTCTCTCAACACACAGATTCCACTTTAATATAAGACATTTGTCATTTGTCATGGGTTTCATCATTTTATCTTGTTTTCCAAGCCTACTTGCTTACAAAAAAGATGTTTATAGCTTAAACCAAGGGCATTAATGTACACATTCACCCTTGTAAAAATAACATAACTTATCTTAATTCTACATGTAATAGAATTTTACACCCCACCAGCAGATGCCTACAACCATAGCATATTAACATTAAACTTGATTTTGTCCAGCCTTTATCTTGTTATACTGCAAAATCTATACTTCTTGCAATGAAAAAATTACTTCTTTAGTTTTGTCTTTAACACATACAACAGTCACTGAAGAGACTGCCCCACATTTAAAACACCTTTGACTATGCACTCCACAGAACTGCTTACAGTTACTTTTTTCCACCCTTTTACTGTCCTTTTAAACATTAATGACATAAAGTATGCTATATGCTTTACAGTTCACCCCCATGTTTAACAAAGTCAACAAAAGTACAGTCTTTCTCAGCCACTTTTTCTGCAAAGCCATATTTAACGAATGTGAATGATGCTTTATAGTTTACCATTTATTTAGTAATTTCAGTGTTGCTGATCATTTTCCTGTTCATCTCCTAACACCAAACTCTGGTTCAGGTTCAAGGTACTCCTGATTCTTTTAGTCAACTACTGTGCTTTTTTTGTCTCTCGAGCATTTTTTTTTGGAACACTCGAAAAGGTTTCACTGGCTTGTGTTTTATGGTCAGAAAAATAAGAGTCCCCTTCTGTTTGCTGGCTCACTTTTTGTTGGAAAAACTTATTTTTTTATTTCCTTCTTAGCCTGTTTTCCATCAAAAATGCTCCCAGGAAAAAATATTCTGAAGACAGCTGGATATAGAAGCCTGAATCTCACACCTGTGTCTTGATATTCCCTGATTGCTGTGATAAATTTGGTTCTCTTCTGTTTGGTGTACAGTGAATAATTATTTTCCACAAATACTCTACTGTCTTCAGTTTTCATTACTTTTCCATTCTGCCACATTTTCAAGATCAACTCTTTCTGCTGGTGTGATTGTATCTTTACTAATACAGGTATTGACTGCTTTATGAGTTTGTGTGTGCTGTAGTCAGTTTTGAATATGTTAGACAGCTGTGTAGTTCAAGCCAGTTTAATTGCTTTAAGCTAAGTCAATGGTGGGTTCTATAAGGGAGAGTAGTAGAAAATTTAGCTATTTTATTGTAGCAGGAGGCAAGTTTCTTTCTTTGAGTATTGTTTATGTTTGTTAGGATAGCAAGTGTATAAGACATTTGGCAGTAAGAAGGTGGTGGGTAGAGTTTTTCTTGCTGTATCTGTAAGGAATCCATTGATCCTATAAAGGGAGCCTAGTTTCTGGTCTGTAAATTTAATGATTTGCAGTATATGGTGGTCATATTTGAGACTGTTGTCTATTATAGGTTCATAGGTTCATAGGTAGGTACTGGGCTATCTGCCCGAAGGCATATATTAGCCCAGCCATGTTGTGCGGTATTCACCTCCCCTTTGCTTAGTTCCCTAGGCCCTTGATCTAGCAGCTAGTACCCTTGGCCCCTATCTAGTAGAGCTATTGGTATGATCCCTGGTGTGAACTTTCTGTTACCCATCCACTCGTCAAGGTTCCTCTTGAAGAGTGATAGTGAGGGGCTCTGTCTTATGTACATTGGGACCTTGTTCCATAGCAAGGGAAGTCTTTGCGAAGGGAATCTATCCCTCCAGCATGTTTTATTCATTGTTGTGCTGAGGTTTATATCCCTAGAGCGTGTAGCTCCAGTTGATTTGGTTTTGCTAAGATGGAGCATGTTCAACAGTTCTGGGTTGGACATGGCTCTGTATGTTAGACAGTGATCGCCTCTGAGAAGGCGGTATGCAACAGAGAAAAGCCTTAGTTTTTTCAATTGTGCTGCATAGGGCAACTGTTTGAGGCCAGTAATCCTCTTAGTGAGGTGCCTCTGTGGTCTCTCCAGCTGCTGGAGATGCCTGGCCAGGTACATTCCAATTGGTGCATTGTACTCAATAATGGGTCTGATGAGGGAAGAGTAGAGGGGTACCACTACATCCTTAGATCTTGATGCGAACCCTTTCGTGATCAGATGGGTCACACAGAAGGATTTTCTAACCACCTTGGCAACATGGTTATCAAAGGAAAGCTGACTATCTACTTGGGTCCCTAGATCCCTTATTACTTCTTCAGATTTCAGGGGGTTACCTCCTATGTGGTAGTTTGCGGGTACTCTGTTTTTTCCAAAGGGGATTACTATGCATTTTTTAGCATTTAGCTTGAGACCATGGCTTTGACACCATGCATCAGTCTCATTAAGGCCCTTCTGGAGGATATCCATGTCGGCTGGAGACTCTATTATAGCACCCAGTTTGCAGTCGTCTGGAAAATTGGTCAGCCACAGCCCTTCAGTGCTTGCCTGTACTTCTGAGAAGTATATGCCAAACAGGAGGGGCCCCAGGACAGAGCCCTGAGGCACACCGCTCGTTACTGGTCTGGATTTGGACATAGATCCTGCTACTCTTACTTTGTGGGATCTGTCTGACAGCCAGTTTGCGATCCATCTTGTGATGTAAGGGCTTATGCCCAGGTTGGTGAGTTTAAAAATAATACTCAAATGGGGAATGGTGTCAAATGCTTTAGCAAGGTCAAGGTAAGCTGTGTGTACCTCCTTTCCCTTATCTATAGCCTGAGTAACCATCTCAAAGAAGTCCACCAGGTTCAAGAGGCATGATCTGCCCTTACGAAGCCGAACTGTGTGGGGTCAAGTGTTTGGAGGTTCCCAATCTCTCCATTTATGAGTTCCATAATGATTCACTCCATTGCCTTACAGATCAGACTGGTCAGGCTTATTGGTCGGTAGCTCCCAGGGTCGGTTGTGGGCCCACCCTTGTGCAGTGGAACCACCGTTGCTGTGCGCCATTCTATGGGCACATATCCTGTCGAGAGGCTGAGACTGAACAGGGTATTCAGATGCGGGGTTAATTCATTTTGGAGCTCGTGTATGACACAGCCCGGGACACCATCTGGTCCCATGGAGGCAGTGTTTTTAGCTTTAGATAGAGCCTTATTAACCAACGTATCAGTAATAATTGGAGTTACACAATCCCCTGGAATAGTAATAGGCCCTGCAGGTGGTGAGGGGGGGGGGAGAAATTTGCAATGAACCTGTCAGCCAAGATGTTGGCAATGTCAGTGGGGTCAGTGTATTTTGTTCCATTTTGTACTAGCTCAGAACAGACCTGAGCATTGCCATTTAGGTTTTTGATGTAACCATAGAAGGCCTTATGGTTATCCTTGGCATCCTTGGCAACTTTCTTTTCGAAATTGGCTTTAGTTGACTTGATGAGGGCCCTCAATTTCGTACTAATGCTGATCGGGGATGATTTTTCTACTTGAGATTTGGCCTTTTTTTGTATAAGTCTCCTCCTTTTATTGTATAGTTTGCTTATAGCTGGGGCCCACCAGACTGGTTTCTTCTTGCTTGAGGAAGGAGTCTTAGTTTTATTTGGGATAGCATGGTCCATGCAATCCTGAAGATATATATAAAGTACCTTGGTGTAGGATTCTGCATCCTGGATATCATTATCCTTCTGCAAGGGAATAGTGAAGCTTTCCACTTCTGACGCAAGTAGTTTGAAGTTTGCTTTGGAAAGGTTTTTTTACGATGGTTTCTTTGACTGGGGGAGGTGGAGGGTTGAGGATGTCCAGGGTTATCAGTTTGTTGTCTGATCTGACCAGAGAGGGAGTGATAATGGGGGTGGTACAATGGGCGCCCATATTTGTGATAACTAAATCCAATATGTTGTCCCCTCTAGTGGGAGAACATGCTAGTTGTTCAAGGGTATTTGAATTTATAAATTCTATGAACCACTGGGCATAGGAGTTAGAACTTTGGTAGTTCGCCCAGTCTATACCAGGGTAGTTGAAATCACCCAAAATTACGGTGTTGGGTAGGACCTTTATATTTTCCAATGCCTCAAGGAATGCTGAGTGAGCATCTTGGGACATGGTGGGTGATCTATAACAGGCTACAACTTGAAATGTGGTTTTGCCTGCTGATAGTTGCGCATGGATGATCTCTGGGGCATCATGCTGCGCCACTAACCTAGAGATGTGGATATCCTTGACGAATATGGATACACCTCCGCCCTTTGTACTGTGATCCGGTAACTGAGGCCGGAAGGTATGATATGAATTGTAACCTGGTAGTGCTGGGGTGCTCTCTAGATCCTTGAACCAGGTTTCTGTCACTGCACAAACATCGATTTTCTCCATACTGAGGAGTTCCTCGAGTGCGTGCATTTTGAGGTTGAGACTTCTGGAGTTGAGTAGCATTACGCTTAGTTTTTGGTTACCTGTGCTGGTTACGGTGGTTGGTTTGTCCTTTGAGCCTTGCCTAAAAAGGCACTACGGGGACGGCAAGAGCCTTGGCCAGTATTCAAAAGCCTAGGGGTGACAGGTGCAAACCATCTCTGGTGAAACAGCGAGGCTTGTCTATCATGTCATCCCAGACAGACAGACACTGGATCCCCTTAGAATGACACCAGAAGCCTAGCCAATTGTTGAAATTGATCATTTTGTCTTTGTATTGTGGTATCATTCTAGGTGAAGGTAGGATGCTACTCAAGGTCAGGGTCATACCAGCTTGGGCTACATGATCAGAGAGCTCCTCAATGTCTCTTTTCATGTAGTCCAGGGAGGTACATCTTAGATCATTCATACCAACATGTACAATGACAGCGTCATACTTGTACTTGTTCTGGAGTGACCTAAGTGCCTGTGTTATGTGGTGGATCCTAGCACCCGACAGGCAGCTGACAGTAACCTTCTCCTTTTTCAGCCTGGTGAATGGAACATCTGTGTGCCTTATTATAGAGTCTCCTATTACTAGCGTGCTGGGTATGGTGTTTTGCCTTAGGGGCTGTCGTGAGGCACACTGCTGAGGTGAATTATGTATTTTCTGGCTTGTGTTTGGAGGTGCAGGTTGCTTGCTTGTCTGCTTTGGAGGGCTCTGTTTCTTTTTCAGATTGGTACCTAGTGCCTCCGAATATGTTTTTATGTATTTATGTGTATGCTTTGCCGGTGCTTGTTTTGTAGATCCATGTGTGACTGGTGGTGTGATGCCAGTGTGTCACTTCTCCTCTTGACTGTCTGTTACAGTCATGGGTTGAGAGCGCTTAGCCTCCAGCCTGGCTGTGTATTTGCATCTCTCACAAGTGTTTGTGTCTAGAGATAAGAGGAGAGGGTTGTCTGTATACATGAGGCAGTTGTGACATTGCCTCAGGATGCCCAATTCCACCAGATGACCTGAAGAGTACACCTGAAGCTGACCTCTGGACATGCTTGGAAAAGTAAATTTCACTTGTCTTGTGGACAATCGAGGGTCTTATGCTGTATTATAATAGTGCTGTCTAGGAGATTTGGAAAATAATAGTGCTGTCTAGGAGATTTGGACAAGTGCTGATTTGGGTTATGCAAGTGATGCAATAAGAGCAGTTGATCTCAAGCACTTGAGTTGAGGCTTGCCTAGTTCTAAGGGAAAATTTGCAGCGCAGACTTTGTGGAGCGAGGAATAGTATACCCCAGCTAACCGGCACTGCCCGACGCTGCTCTGTGCGCAAGACCGCGCAAAAAGAGAGTTGCAGGGTTTTAAGAGAGAGATCAAGGAGTTTGGAATTGACCTAAAATGGCCAATAAAACTACAGTTTCTAGGCAGTAACCACTCCTACAGGGACAGGCAGGCTGCTCAGTGTTAACCACTGCCACTGGTGAACACAGAGACTTCCCTTTAGCCCAAGTAAGCAATGGCCTCCAAGAAACTTACAAATAGTTCAGAACAGCAACTCTGTAACTGAACTTTTTTTTAAATTATAGAAAGTGGGAAAATAGCAAGATTTTTTTGTTTTATTTTGTAACACCTAGAAGTTTACTGTGTGTTACAGTTCCAGTGACAGTATTATTTGCAGACTTTATGGTAAAAGATTGCTTTTGATTTTGGCAAACTTTTGAAGTGAAAATCATTAACTTAGGTTTTCTTGGGGTTCTGTAGGAGGTTTGATTCTTTGAGCCATGTTTCTACAGAGAAGAAAGATTTTTGATAATGTCTTGGAGCTTACTTATTGTTGAGTCCACACACATTAATGGTGAGTCATCTACATACTGAACTAAACTAGCATGGTGAGTGGAGGTGTGCAGGTCATTAATAAATATATTAAATAGTAGAGGACCCAGGACAGAGCCCTAAGGGACACTTGTCATAACTGGTTGAAAGGATGAGTAAGCTTGTTGCCATTTAATGGCTTGTTGCCTTCCAGATAGGTAACTAAGGAACCACAAGAAGGAGCACTGTGAAAGTCCTATTGAGGAAAGTCGAATGAGCAGTTGCTGGTGTGAGACAGTATCAAATGCCTTTGACAAGTCTATGGACATAATGGATACAAGCAGACCATCTTTCTATGTTGGTTTATTATATTGGTAAAATGTAGTAGAGCGGTAATGGTGCTGTGCTGGGACCTAAAGCCATGTTGTGTTTCTGAGCACAGTTTATTTGGGGTTAGGTACTGGACCAGCTGTATATGGATGCATTTCTATAATATTTTGAAGAGGGGGAGAGAATCGCTATTGTTCTATAGTTATTAAACCCTGTAGATGTGCTGGCTTTGTGCAGTGGTATGATGTAAGATTTTTTCCACAGTGACGGGAAGTATCTTTCTGCTATGGACCTATTAATCCGTATGGATATAGGGAAGGCTATGATTTATGCAACCATTTTTAGGTAGTCTGATGGTAGTTGGTCTACAGCTACAGAAGTAATTTTTAGTTTAAGGAGCAACTTCCCTATGAGTGACGTAAGTATGGGACTAAAACTGAAGAGGGGGAGGCAAATGTGTAAGTGTCTAAGAGAGATAATATTGATTGTATAAAGTAGGAATTAAATTATGTGGGGATAGAATCTGTCATATTGTCTGTTTTTGGAGAGGCTCTAGTGGTCTTGCCAGGATGCAGTAGTTTATTTAGTGATGACCACCAAAAAGTTTGGGTTGTTTATATATGTATATATTTAAGCTCTGTAAAAATATGTTATTAAATTGTTGTACAGCAATATCTAGTAGCATTGTTCTAAGAACATTCCAGTTATATTTTTTTAGCGTTTCATTGAAGATATGTTTGTTGAAATTAGTTATATTTCGTATTTCATTATAGATAATGTGTTTACCTTGGCTATGGTGAGTTCTAATAACATATATTGGCATGTGGTCACTTATGCTCTCTGAGAGGCAGCCAACTTTTGTCAGTTTGTCTGGTTTCATGCATTCTCATGACCAGGCTTGGAGCATACACTCAGTGTGCCTTTTCAATTAACAAATCCTGCTGTAGAATACCAGTCCAATCACTTATGTGTGCTTTCATAAAATGGATACAGTCTGTTCCTTCCAGTTTCTCTGGTATAGCAGAAAAAAATCTCACATTCTCTCTGCATATCTGTCATCTAACTATCTATATCTATACATCTATATAGCTATATATATATATATATATATATATATATATATATATATATATATATATATATCAGTCAGTCAATATTGCCCCTAGGTGCATGTAATGTTAGTGACTGTATGTGCATCCTGTGAGGGGTCCATGTTCGATTCCAGATAAGTTTCATTGCCCTGTACTCACTGTGTGCTAAGACAAGGTCTGGCTCTCTCATGACCCTTAACAGAGAATGAAATTAAATGAATGAATGACCAATGAACTACAAATAAATGAACATACACACAGACGTACATATACTAATAGAAGACCACCAAATAAAGGGTGAGATGCAAACACGTATCTGGTATGCTGTACAGATTAATTTCTTTTTAGCTTCAGTCTTGGAGCAGCATCAACATTTTGCCTACACTTTCCCCTGCACTCACCATATATGTTATTCCATAAAATGAAAGTTAAAGTTTACATACCCTCTAAACCCAGTCTACATCTAATTTAATAGAAAACAGGTAAAAGAAAATAAACCGAATTACAGACAGCATTTCTCATTCACTAAAGTAACTTTACACATTGCACATATAAAATCTTCATATTCAACCCTCCAAAATAAAATTGCCTACCTAAATCAACCAATAAAAAATAAATCTGTTCTTATTACAATGTACAGATGAATAAAACACGACTTTCCTTTAGTAAATAGTAAAACAAAATGTGTAAAAAATCAACATATAAAATTCTAGCAAAACTGTTTACCAGTCCACAGCTAGGGCAGTTTGAAGTGGATGGGTGCCCTGTGCGCAAGCTGTTAGGAGACTTGAATTATGCCACAGAAAAGTTGATGATAAGGTGTGAGTGCAGTAAAAGTCTTTTAAGCAGCTAGTGTTGCAGGTGAGCAACCCTGTTGCAACCCCTCCTGATTTAGGGGCTCTCATACACTTCTGATCCATTTACATAGTTACTCAAAGGTTGCACAAACTCAAAAAAAAAAAAAAGGTAAAAAAAAAGATAAAACTCACCTTTTTCCTCTTCTCTGACACTCATGATCTAAACATCAAGCATGGCATCTGTGGGGAAAAAAACAAGTTTTGACTTACTAGCACATCGGTAACATCAACATTCAACATTCCTGCGGTGATGTTTTGAGACATAATGAAGTCACATGACCAATTATAATACTGGATTCATAAAAGTTACCACAAAGTGTACACTTAGAATAATCTTTCTGAGGAACAGACAGCACAAGCATTATGGCGGGGTTGTTCTCGAATACAGAAAGAGTACACACAGTGTACATATGTTGTACACTTTGTGGTAACCTTTATGCGTCCGGCCTAATATGTTAGTTGTGATTCTAACTATCTCAACTAACTGTCAAACTAAACTATAAACCTAGCAAATCTTAACATAATCCTCACTAATTTACTAAAATATATAAATAAAATTAACTGCAATGACAAGACATTTACTTCAGAATGAGAGTAACATGCCACTCACAAAACATTCCATTCATAAAATCCTGTGCAAACTCCCTACAACTACTTTCTAACAAAATTAAAGCAATTAATGTAACCCACTAAAGCCAATAGGAAGCACCATCTAATTTACATACAGGAAGAATAATTACATAGAATAATTGCAGAAACAAAGGGGGCTCCAGACCACGGCTGCTAAAAAATATAAAAATTTAATCCAAAGTGAGCGCTTTCGTAGCTCAAGGCTACTTCATCAGACAAAAACTTACATCAAAATGTGCAGTTTAGATACCATCAAGGTGAATAATCATTCAATTAAATTCCCAATTAACTTAAAGGCACATAGCCAAATTCACTGACTCAAGGTGAACCCAAAATATAAAAATGCATACATCTTCCACCTAATCCATTCATTTATCTGGTAATACATATAAACTACAAGGATAATTAATACATATCAAACTTCATGCACTCAAACTAAGCCTAGCATATCAAAATACATTTACCTAGGTCATAGACCTATCTAATAATGTATATAAAAACAGATATACTATAACTATGAAAATAGTTTCATACCAAAAATGTGTATACAAATACATAAAATACACTGTAAAATAAATAAACACATTATTTATTAATTAATTTATTTATTTATTTAAACACTACTATCTAATGCCTCTATCCATTAATACTGGTTTAATACAGATTTTATCACTGATGCCCTTACCAACATTGGCTTGTAGCCTAATTATCCATTCGAGTTCCTTGACTCAGCCACATAATACACAGGTGGCAAGGGACACTAGATTAATAGTATTACAATGTGCTGTCAATTTGAACGTGTATAACCTCCCTGTATCAGGATGTATAAATCTCTCTGTACTGTCAAGAAAGTCACAGAACCTGTACTTCCCACATGGGTATGTACCAAATTCCATTCCATCTTCAGAATTAATTGGTTCACAACTAAGTCGTGGTCCACATAATATTCTTTTCAAACACTTTTTATTCTTATAGACATATCTGGGTCTCTCTCCTACAATTCCTTTTACCCTGTCATCTGCACATAGGATATTCCAGTTCTTATCAAAAATCCTTTGTAATAACTGGGTGTTGCTAGAGTATGTAATGGGTATTCTCAGAGTGTTATGTTTATACTTTGATACTGTGGAAGAGGCTTCCTGTTTAGAGAAGTATGGAGTAATATCTGCTTCTCTTCTGTTATTAACATCCATAGTCGCTTGGCAAATTTCAGTCTCACTATAGCCTCTCTCCAAAAATCTATCTTTCATTTCTATAAACTCCCTTTCAAATTTCACATCATTAGTTATTAGCCTGGAGGTTCTCACCCCCTGTCCTCTAATCACATTTCTAAAGATATGTTTGGGGTGCATACTTTGTCTGTGCAGATAAGAATTTCTGTAACATTCCTTTCTGTATATTTCGGTATCAAATTGATTATTAGTTTTCTGTATAATTCTGACATCCTAGAAGTCAACTGTAGAGAGGAAACTTTTCATTGTAAATTTCAAAAAAAAATGTGTGCTATTACCTAACTTAACAAAGAAGGGGTTGAATGTATTGCTATCACCATCCCACAACATAAAAAGGTCATCGACAAACCTTCTATAGAGGTCAAGTCGGCCCTGCATCGCAGTAACCACAAACTGTTCTTCCCAAGCTGCCATGACAATGTTGGCGTAGCTATTGGCACATGGTGTGCCCATAGCTATGCCATCCATTTGTCTGAAGATATTGTTACCAAACACAAATAAATTATTGTCCAGAATGAGTTCTACCAGCATTGCTAGGAAATCAATAAATCGGTTGTCATAAGTCCTATCTTTCAACAAATACTGTCTAAATAATTCAATCCCTGCTCTATTGGGAATCATGGTGAAGAGGGATTGTACATCTAGAGTGATCATTAGCCACTGTCTGTTAGAGTTAACACTGCCAACAAACTCATGCAAATCTCCTAGGAATTGCTTGGTGTCCCTCAGTATAAACCTATTCTTTAATAAAACAGCCTTTAGATGTTGTTCCACAAAAACAGACAGGGGTTCAGTATACCACCCTCTCCCTGCCACAGTAGGCCTCATGGGGGGTATTGCAGCATGCTTGTGAACTTTAGGCAATCCTTGTATGACAGGTACTATTGGTTTCTGTACAATAAAATACTTAATTCCATACTAATTAGTCTACTCTGCAAACATTCAAAAAGGGAGTTATAAATGCATCTTTCACATGTACTAACACTATCAACACTTATCTGCTCATCAAACTTATTATCATTTAACATTTCTTTCACGGTTTGTGTGTACAATTCAAAGTCCATTATAACTAGGGGGCCGCCCTTCTCGGCCGGTCTTATTGAAATAAAATTATTATGGCACAGGACTTCCAATGCTTCCCTTTCTTATAATTGAATAATTGACTGGGTCTAGTTTTTATTTTATTTTTATGTGAAATTTACTATACCAAAACATTAAAGAACTCACTTAATGACTCCTGAAACTTATTCCCTAAACATACAGTATTTATTTATTTATTTTATGTATTTGGCATTTGTTTGCCAAGGTGGTCTGACTAGGTCTACAGAATCTGTTTTCAGCAGATGCCCGGGGAGAAAAGCTCCACATACAGTACAATACAAATACAGTATAATCCAATACAATAAAGATTACATTAGAAATACTATATAAAAAATAAACTGAAAGAACAAACTGCTACAAGATGTTGTAATATATTACTACACATCTAAACAATTCTATACAGTTAAAACATTACAGACGATAATAGTCACTCTCATCATACATTATGTAGATAGTGTCCAAAAAATAAAAAAGTACATAGGTAATGCAATGTGTGATATTAAAGCAATAACCGACGATGTGGTGTGGTATACTGAAGACAGCCCGAATGATTAAACAAAGGCAACCGTGGGTAAATCCAGCATTACCCACACCCAGCCGTGGGTTATTGCTATTATACAATGGTGTTTGTTTTGTGTTGTGTTATGTTTGTTTTGTTGTTATTATTTAGGTTTTAGTTTGCTTTACTTTGTATTCTTCCAGTTTGAGATAAAATAGTCCACACTTTTAGTTTTTGTTTATTGTTTATTTGTCTTTTTATTTAAATACAAATTAATATTAATTTCTGCAGAGCTGTCAGGAAATAATTATATAAGTAAATATACTTTGTAAAGGTTTTGGTATGTTTTGGTGTTGTAGTTTCTTTTATATTATATTATGTTGCTTTTTAATACTACAGTAGGTTAGGAAGTTGGGTATGTGTGTCGGGTCTTTTGCTTTTTACAGTGCTCGCTATTTCTTTTCTTTTTAATATTTGTCAAATTAGGTTTGCTGTTGTACAGTGGTTTTGTGCATCTTGGTGTGCTACAAAGATGTGTTGTGTACTTTTTATTTAATTTCCAATCAGCACTGTACGTTGCATTACACTTTGTCACTTACTTTTGCTTTACAGTATGAAGACTGCTTGCATTGCCCAATCAGCGTGCAGGTTTCTGTGCAATGACAGAGCTAAAATATAACTGTGAGTTATGGACATTTCAGGGGTATGTTTTAGTAGCATAGGGAACAGTTTTTATGTATTTCAGACATTTTAGTATTGGGAATACTGTTGCCTTGCATTAGAATATTTAGATGTTTGCAGTTGGTTCTATGATGATTTGGTGCATTTATGTATTATTTACTTGTTTTGCAGTCGCCGCTGCATGTCACATCAATGGCCGGAATACTTCCGATTTTTGTAGGGTTGCATAGCTTTGACTTATAATGTATTTATTTACATTTCTGAAGTTGGTTGTGTGATGCTTTTGGTGCATTTATTCATTTACTTGTTTTCCAGTTGCCGCCACATGATATATTAATGGCTGGACTTCTTCGTTATTTGTTTAGGATTTACAATGTGCATGCTGGTTGGATTAGCCAATCAGCGTGCATGCTTTTTGTGTCTGCCGAGATCGCATTGTATAATGACTGTTATAGTACATGCAAAAATAGAATGTTAGTTTCAGTTAGGAAAATAGCAGGCAGAAAGTTAGTGATGCAGACATATAGTGAGAGAGAGTTAAGAAGTATAGAAGCAATAAAGCCTGAACAGTAGCTTATGTATATGGTATAGAAGCAGAGAATGAGTTAGAAGAGCCTTAGGATCTTGCAGTCTGTGAGGGATTGAAGTGAGACAGAAGAGGAAGACCTGAGCATTAGGCAGGCTTTATGTTGGAGCAGAGCCATGTATTTTTGAGATGATTTTTTAAAGAGGCTTTGAAATGGGTAAGGCCAGGCATAGACCTGGTACTAGAGGTAGTGAATTCCAATATATAGAGACAGAGTATGAATACAGAGAGTGACCAGGTTTTCTTGTGGGTTTTGAGATAGCTAAGAGATTTTTGTCTTCTGATCGTAGGAATCAATTTGGTGTGTAAGGTGTGACTAGACTGACTAGTGCAGGGCAGGCAGTAGGCTTGAAAATAAGGTTGTGCAGGGTGGACCGCTGAATAAAGGCAAGTTGGTTGGCTAGTTCAAGTCAGTTTAATTCTAGGAGTGGTTTACAGTGGTGTGCGTGACATTTAGAGTTTGTGGCAAACTTTGCAACTTTGTTGTAGCACTGGTCCACCTTCCTTAGGGTAGAAATTTATAAGTTAGTTAAGATAGGGGCACCATAAAGAATGGAGGGAAGTAAAAATGTTTTTGCAAGGGTAGTTTTGGCTGCTGCAGTAAAGAAATGTTTGTTTCTATATAACAGTCCCAGTTTTTGATGAGTTTTATTTATATTTTGTAGAACCACAAAAGAACCGTAAAAACTGTACTGCACCACAAAAAGTGAATCCAATTCAGTAAAAAGGATTTATTCCAAAAAACACTCGAATGGCAAGAAATTGCCTATAATTGATCCACATATGATACAAAAACTGAAGAAAATCTCTAGCGCCTCGGCAAACTTGCCTTTAACAGAGTAAAAACTTATTGTATGCATTTGCTTCACCTATATACTAACACATGACACACCCTCTTAAGTTATCAATTAACAAATAAAGAAACAGCATTCTAGCACATAAAACAATATCAACAATTCCTATACTTATAACATACTTTTCCATGAACAGTCATAATTTAACCCACTAGGATTTAATGTATTAAATTTCAAAATTAAACATAACTCTTTCTTTCTTAATATATATTTAACGTGTTGCTCATTTGAATAAATATTTCCTTTTACACTATCCAAAACTGTTACAATTAATCCTTCTGGTTTACCATTATGAAATTTATAAAAATGCAAAGCTATAGGGCTGGTTTGTTTATTATTTTTTATGTCTCTGACATGTTTCTTAATTCTACATGCCAGAGACCTTTTAGTTTCTCCCACGTAAAATTTGTTACATGGACATCTCATACCATAAATAACTCTCTCTGTATTACAGTTGAATGTACCATTTGTAACAAAAGAAATCCCATTTATGGTATTAAATTCCTTAACTATATACTTACAAATACTACATTTGCCACATGCTCTCGTGCCTAAAGGTTCTATTTGCCTTACCATTGTCATATTTGGCATTTTAAAACGACTATGTACAATAAAATCTTTTATACTTCTACCCCGTTTATACGAAAAACTTATTTTTTTATTACTTAAAAAATCGACTTCATTTTTAACCAAATTCCAACTGTATTTAACCTGTTCCGTAACTTGTTCTGACAATACAGAAAAAGTAGAAACAAAATAAATATTGTCACTGATGTCCCTATAAATTCCATCATTTTTAACACCACCTTGTTTATCTTTTTTTCTCACCTTATTCAAACTCTCTTTTAAATCCCTTTCATTATACCCCCTTAATATAAATTTATTAAAACTTTGAACAAATTCATTCTCCATTATTACTAGATCACTACATAGTCTTTAATTCTACCAAATTCAGTATAAGGTATAGCTTTAATTGTATGTGATGGATGAAAACTTTTACCATGTAAGATAGTCCCTGCACCTTGAAATTTTCTATATATACAATACTCTATATGCTTACCTATGCTTCCTCTCAGTGAAACGTCTAAATATTTAACTTCATTACCTATTTGTAAACCATCATATTTAATACCCATAGTATTATTTTGAACCTGATCTAAAAACAGGGAAACTAGTTCTTGCCCTCCCTTACAAATAAATATAAGATCATCAATAAAACGAAAATATTTACACACATACTTCTTAAAAAATGAATTAACATATATGTACTTATTTTCAAAATGTCCCATAAAAATGTTGGCATAACTTGGGGCAAAAGCTGCCCCCATCGCCGTACCCTGTTTTTGTCTATACATAGTGCCATTAAATTCAAACATATTGTTTTTTAAACACATACTTATCAGTTCCACTATATATTCCACCAACGGGTTTTGTCCCATATAATATTTAATTGCACATACTCCATCTTCGTGTTTTATATTGGTATATAAACTGACCACATCAATAACAAAAAAATACATATTATTCTCCCATTGTATGTCTTTGATCCTATCTAAAAAGTCAAAAACATCCTTAATATAAGATGGCAATTTACATACTGTTGGCAACAAGTATTCATGCAATAAACAAGAAATATTTTGTGAGAAACTATTGCTTGCTGACACAATGGGACGTAATGTAACCTATAACCCTTATCTATAATGTCTTTGTATTCCCTTTGTGCCTTCTCATATTGAGTGACATCTATTTTTTCATATACCATTTCATCATTAAGGTGTGTATAGCACATTTCTAAATATTGTAAATAATTTAAAACAACCAATTTTCCGCCTTTATCAGACGGTTTAAATACCAAATCTGATTTTTGACATAAATTCACTAAACATTCTCATTCTTCCTTTGTAAGGTTATATTGTATATCCTTTTTTCTCTTAGTACATTTATGAAATTCTGCCTCAATACTATGGGTTAATGACTTACTAAAGTACTTAATATTTTCATTACGTTGAGGAGACATAAAATCACTTTTATTTTTCACTGCGCTAGTGTCTAATTCACAATACGCATTAATATATTCTTCTGAACAACACGAATAAAATTCTTCATTCATGCTGTCTATTGAACTAATGCCCTCTTCATTTGTACAATTAATAATATCTTCCATCACATTATACTTAAAAAAATCCAACAAATGCAGTTAACGAGAAAAATAAAAAACATAAGTTTTTAACATATGTATTCTAGGTAAAACCGTAGGGATAAACTTAAGCCCTCTATTTAATAAATCCAATTCACAACTAGATAACTCACAGTCCGACAAATTAATTACATATTTACAGTCAGTTTGAATTTTATGATAAACTTCAGAATTAGTCCCATTTACCCCTTTTGTATGTCCGTTGATTAGCATACCCCTCTCTATACTGTCCCTGTCCATTCCAACTCCGTTTACGGGTCGCATTTGTTTCACGAAAAGCATTCAGTCCTTTACTGTTCCCTGGGGTAGGAAGTACAGGAAAATCATCATTATCTGTTTCCCCTTCTGTATGTGATAATCCACTTTCTCCCGACGTGTAGCCCTGTCCTTCTTTTCCACCATTGCTTCTCTTCCATTCAAACTGTACTCGTTGACGTTTAGCCTTTGGATTGGTTGATAACAAAAACGCCCTTTTATTCTCATAGTCACGCAAATCTCTATACAATTTGTTCTTTTTGCGTTCAATAAGTTCTTCCTCAAACACAACCAGCTGTTCATTAGTTTTAACTAAAAACTGTTGTAATTCATCATGTGTAACTTTATTAGCGATGTCTTTACATATATTTTTAATTTCTTCCCTCAATTTTTGCTTTTTTAACATGTCCCTCTCAACCAGTATACAAACCCATTCCTTGCTGCATCTATGGGCAGCTGAAACCCATCTATCATGGAACTGTTTGTCTTCCACTGTGGAGAGATCAAAGGGAGTCGAGGGATTTTTTACAGTCCTTAACCCACGAGGGGTTATATCCAGCTCCTCATATCTCTGTAAGCTCTGCAAATTGAGGAAGACAGATGTCTCCTTAAACAGCAGTTTTTCAATTTGTATGTACAAGTCCCTTATTTCTGGCGCAACTAATAATTCCATTTTTTACCCACTCTAGCAAAGGGATTCTGTTGCCATAATTTTCTATCTTGTTGCCATTTATTATACAACAACGAAGCTCCCTCATTATTGGGTGATTCTTCTCTACCTTGTACACTGACTGTGTTAGATGAACCATTCACTCCATTAGAAGAAATAAGAAAACTATCCATGGACTTTTGCGAGCTATCCATTGCTGTCTCTCTGAATATCCTCGGCAATACCGAAAAGGAATCACTGGCCATAAATAACTTGTAGAACCACATAATTATTTATATTTTGCTGTATATGGGCATCAAATGAAAGTTTATTGTCAATGATAACACCTAGAAATTTGGTTTCCTGCACTATTTCTATGGCAGTGTTGTCAAATGCAAGGATGTTGAAATGATCAGCGACAGGGGAAGTGTTTTTGTGATGAAAGAGTACTAGTTTTGTCTTCTTTGGATTAAGAAAGAGTTGGGCATTTCTTAGCCAGGATTCGACTGCTGTAAAGGACTGTTGAGTTTTTGAGAGTAGTTCTGGTAGTGCTTGACCAGTGCAGATTATAGTGCAATTATCAGTGTATTGAATGAGGGTTCCAGGGTGAGAGGCAGCGTGAAGGCTGTTTGTGAAAATGTTGAAGAGTAGGGGTTCTAGGATGGAGCCTTGGGGGACTACAGTAGGGTTGTGGAGAAAGAGTGAGAGTTTGTTAAACTATTTCTCTGCTTGTTTATGATCTTTGAGGTAGCTCTGAAACCATTTTACTGTGTTATGTGAGAAGCCTAGGTTAGACAGTGTGTTCAAACGTAAGGGGTGAGACACTGTGTCAAAGGCCTTGGAAAGATCAAGGAATACTGAGGCTGTACAGGATCCTGCATCTCTGGCCTTGTTCACGGTGTCTGTAAAAGATAATAGGGCTGTAGCTGTGCTTTGACTAGGTCGGAAGCCATCTTGGGTTTTGGTTAAAAGATTGCTTTGCAATAGATATTGCATTACCTGCTGATGGATACCTCTCTCAAGAATTTTGGATATGGGTGACAAGATGGATACAGGACAGAAATTGGATGGATCAGAAGAGTTGCTTCCTTTGTGGATGGGGGTGATGTGAGATTATTTCCATATGGTAGGGACTTCTGATTCTGATAAAGACCGATTTATAAGGATACTGACTGGGTAGGCGACTGAGTTAGCAGCTAGAGTGAGTAATATGGTGGGAGATTGTCAGCTGAGACAGAGCAGGGTTTTAGTTTTTGTAGCAGTTTCTCAATGGTGTCAGTGGGTATGGGCTGAAATGAGAATGGGGTTTGTATGACATTTTGTTGAGTAGGGGGGGTTAGTAATGACAGGGTTAGAAGTAGTTGATGGCCTGGGGTCGGTGTCTGAATAGGTTGAAGGGTGGGGGGGGATTCAGCATTAGGGGTGTTATTTAGTAGGTCTGAAACTAATTTTATGAAGAGCTTGTTAAAGTTTTTAGCTATTTGTGATGGAGGGGTATCAGGTGATAGGGTGTACTCTCCATTTCTTCCAGGGTTAAATAGTGAAGATATGGAATGCCAAAATTTACTGGGGTGATTTTAAGCTGAAGTTGAAGCTGGGAATAATATGACTTCTTATCTCTGTTGATTTGTTTTGTCACTTTGTTACGTAGTATTTTGAAATTAACATGACTTTGGTCATTTTTGTTTTGTTTCCAGGTTGACCAGGCTAGATCCCTTTGCTTCATCAGGTGTTTACATTCCTTAGACAGCCATGGTGCTGAGTTTTTTTTTATTCTTTTCATACGAATGGGAGCTAATGTATTAAGTATGTGAAGGAAAGTGTTATTAAAGTATAGTGCAGTATCATTAAGGGGCAGTTGTTTAAGGGGTGTCCAGTCTATTTCCTGTAGGAGATTGTTGAATTTCTGCTGACAAAAATTAATTGAGTTCCTAACTGATTTTATAATGTGTACTCTTAGTTGTTGGGAGCTTGTTCTAAGGGAGTAAGTTGGTAGAAGATCGCTCAGGGAGCTAGACAGTTTACCAGACGAGGGTAATTGGCATGGTGGGATACTAAAATCTAGTCTAAGGTGGATTTGCAGGTAAGATCTTTGCTGTATCTTGTTGGAGCACTGATAAGCTGAGAAAAAACATACAGATTTATACTATTTGTGGGGGAGTCGGAAGCTATGGTTTGCCAATCTATATCTACGTCTCCTAAGATTACTGTTTCAAGGTTTATGGTTTGGGATGTCCAGGATAAAATATTTTCCAACACTAGTATATTGTTACCTGGTGGGATATATATTACTATTATGCAAATTCTTTTTCATATATTGAGGTTCAAAAAGGAGATTAGTACCTGAGCATTGGAAAAGATAGGTATATTACTGGTGTAGGGTGTGATGTTGAGCGTAGAGGGATATAGAAGTGCTATCCTTCCCCCTTTTTTTAGATCTATCTCTTCTGGTTATTGCAATGTTTGGAGGTATTATTTCTGAGTCATTTAAACTGGGGTGTAGCCATGTTTCAGTAAAAGCAAGTATGTCAGGTTTATTTTGATCAATCCAGGCATGCAGTGGGGTTATTTTATTACATATACTTCTAAGGTTAAGTGTAAGCATGTTTAAATCTTTGGGGTTACTCTTGTGGTTAGGATTAGAGGGTGGGCCAGGAATAGGATGTATGTCTCCACATTTGATTAGATAGGTAATGAGGAATGTGTACCATGGGAAGTGTTTTTTATACCTAGGTGAGAGTACTGGTGTCAAGTGCGGTTTCATAGGAGGTGAGGAGGCCAGTTTGTGGCTTGAACAAAATGGAAGGGTATAGGGGAAAATCTGGGAGGAGATACATGAGAAGCTGTATTGTTTATTGGGGATAGGGTTACAGGGGGTTGTTGATGTATATTGGTGTGGGGGTATGTGAAGATACAGCTGTAGTGAGGCTGAGAATTAATAGTAAAGAGGCTAGGCAAGGTAGGAGGAGCATGTCAACTGTGATGGTGGGATTAACAATAGTAAACATGGGATTTATGTGTTTGAATGTAGTATCAGGTGTAAATAAAGATATCATGTGATATGTGTGCACCTGAAGGTAAGGTTGGAAATGTTTTGACTTCAGAGTGGGCATTGATAATGTGGTTACGTGTTTTACCTTGCAGTTTGTGATAAAGATGGGTGGGGGAGATGTGATTGGTCTGTAGTAAAATCATAGTGCAATGCTAGTTTGTGTGTATAGTAGAACAGAAGGTGGTAAGCCTGGAGTTAGTTTAAAATAGTTTGAGGTGGTGATTGTATTGTGATGGTAAAGTAGAGTAAGATGCAAAAAATTATAGTAGTGGGCACGTGAATTCAAGGTGATGGATGTAAGGGATATATGTTTGGCAAAATAAAAGAAAGTAAGGGATGCATGAAATGTGGGTGTGGACCAGGTGGAGTTGCATATAACTGGATCATAGGAATGAGGGGGAGTGGTTTGCTTAGGATAAGAGTAGAGGTGCTGGGGGAGGGTGGGATATAGGGGAAGGGCAGGGGAGCGGAGTGAGTGGGAATAACCCCCCCAGATGGTTTACCACCACAAACAATCAGTGAGGTAGGATATTCATGCATACAAAGACAAGGTGTCTGAACTCTAACTACTTGTCTCGAGTCACAGCATCTAATTTTGTAGTTATGGGCTTTTCAATGTCTTTCCAGGATATATTACACTGATAAGAGTGAAATATGCTGAAGTGTTAATGTAGCTTCACCTTCAGCAGTAAAAGTCCTGTGAGTGTGGGGATGGGGTGGGGATATCCTTCCAGCAGATTCAACACTACAAAACAATGCACACTAGACTTAAGTTATTTGCAGATTGCCTTACATAGATTTAACTTTATTTGTTGCTTGTGCACTTCTTGCCAACTGCAGGTGAAATTCAGCTGTGCAAGTTCTTTAGGTAGTGCAATATGATAAGTCTGACTACTGCTGCTGCTGCAGAAGGTACATGTGCTTGCTTCACTGGGAAGGAGTGAGACAGAAAAAGTTAAGGATTTCTTGATGGCTGAAGTAGTTAGGTACAGTAATATTTGTCTGTACTCATCCACCTTACGTAATGTTTGGCAAACAAGAGTAGTGCACTATATTTCACAGTTGTGCATTTCAGCTGTCTAGCCTTTAAATAGGACAATATGCTTACAGGAGATATTTGTAGGTATGCAGGTTATGGGATTACTAAAATCAAAAATGGTGGCTTCCACAGTATAGAACGACAGAAAGAAAAATAAACTAACGAGATATGTGTATGCATGCAAGTGTGGGGTTACTGAGATGTAGGTTTACAAATGTTAGAGGGACAGATAGAAAGCATATCTGTTAGCTCCCACTCTTCGCTACACAACATACAATCTGTAAATCTGATATTTACGCACTTAGAAAAGGCAGCCAGCTAGAGTATGTAACATATATGGAAAAAAGGAAGCAACTCTAGAGAATGACAAAATTCTTCACAAACAGAAACTCTCATATATTAACAATCACCTACATTATCCAGTAACTGTGCTGTTCATACAAACATAAAAGCAGGTATTACAATAGAAGCCTTCAGCTGAAGTGAGTGGAAACAATATATGCACTACAGATTAGCAGGGAGAAAGAAAAAATAGGATAGCTTACAAATCTCATTACAAAAACCCTATGTATTCCATCATATTTTATAGAAACACACACACACACACACACACACACACACACACACACACACACACACACACACACACACACAAACACACAAGCATGCCCATATATATGCATGTATAAGTATATAAGCACTTGCCAATTACACAACACTGTGACTACCACAACACCGCATAAAACAAAGCAAATGCACCTTTAAATGAAGATAAATTACACAGAAGCAGTAATCAGAAAAGCCATAACAAAAACCGGACATAACATTCAATAAAAAAAAAAAATTATTATTATTTTGCAGGGAGCACTCCCCCTGAACTACCCATGGGGGGTGAGGCTACACCCTTTACACTCCTACTTTATATATACCAACTCCAAGAGTGCACAACTGTGGGGAAGGGGCATACTTCATCTCCCCTCAGTAGTGCGAACTTGCACAGTAACAAAACAGTACAGTTATAAATCTTCTACCCATACCTACTCATACATATTTGTATTCAGAAAGGCTTGCTGTAAGCAAGAAGCCTTAATGTAGGAGGCTTCCCTCATAGTAAACTTATATGATTCACTGATTACCCTACAATTAACATTCTCTGCTAGTGGGAGCCTCAACACAGATGGCAGTCTTGCTGGTAGAGAGAATGATGATTATTATATAAATTATTATTATATAAATAATAACATAAATAAAATTAGCTATGTACTCTCTCCCAGAAATGTCAGTGTTTCCTGAAGTACACTGCTGAGAGATTCAGAGAATTGTTTGGCTGTGTAACATTTCACTGTTGGAGGAAAATGTGAATGACATCAAAAGATGGCTGTCCCTCATTCACTCCTATAGAAGCAATCACACTGCAGGTAAGTTCAGAAAAGACGTGGTGATGAACGGTGTGTTTTAGTGTGTGCATATGTGCATGGAGTAGTATATCTGTGTCTGTACAGTTATGAAGGAAGCTGGATGAATGTGTGTGTGTGTGTGTGTGTGTGTGTGTGTGTGTGTGTGTGTGTGTGTGTGTGTGTGTATGCATTCTGAAGTGTGAGTGTGGGTGAATGGGTGTGTGTACTTGACTGTCGGGGGGGTTCTTTGTTGCTGAGTGAATGCAGATGTGTGTATGAATGCATATGTGTGTGCCAATGTGATGCATGAGCCATCAGGACAACAACACTAGTGTTAAAAAAGTATGACTCAGAGACATGCTAATGAGCCAATAATGAGGTCTTTCACACCACGAAGAACAGTTCCACAACTAAATAACAACTGGAGATACGGAAATCCAAAAACTTTATTGGTGGAAAAATTCAGGCATGGACTCTAAAACCACGAACTCTCAGTTAACCTAGGTTTCGTCTACAATGCTTAGACTTCTTCAGAACATAGAACTGAATGTAAAAAACACTTAAATACACCATCAATTATCAATTAACATCAACACCTATAATCAATTACTATAACGAGATAGTTAAAGACATAAAACATCACTAAAAATGTTTTAAAGTGATACATCTTATAAAGTGTGGTCAAAACCAGCTGTACATTATATGAATCATATAAACACCACACGAAGATATTATAAATATGTAAAATAATAATATTACAAAGAAATAAATACAACATTAAGTGCGACACTATTAAAACTTTTTAAACTGTTTTGCTAAAAGAGGCCTAAAAATCATAAAAGGCAGATGCACCCTAAATAAGACAAACATAATCAAAATTACTAAATTAACCCAGAATATGTCTCAACTTCAAAATGGGTGCTAAGCTAATGTTCTCATTGATACCTGGAAAATGAACAGCATCCAAACGTATTTGCCAATTCAATTCACATATATCTAAATGAATGTCCAAGACTTTCCCTTGCACATTTTTCTTTAGATGTTGAATTACACAAAATTTAAATATGTGTCCAGGAAAGGCTTGAACATGTCTTGCTAAAGCATTTGTAACCTTAACATTTTTGATGTTCAATATATGTTCCCTAATTCTTTCCCTCAGGTATCTAGCTGTTTTACCCACATAAAATGCGGTGCAGTCCTGACATTGTGCCATATAAACGACATTCTTCGTATAACAATCAAAGTGACCCACTATAGCAATATGATGACAATTGACCTTAATACTTTCCCCCATTGTTAAAATATATTTACATGTCGAACATCTCCCAAACCTAAAATTCCCAAACTTTTTATCAATATCATAATGGTTGAACTCACCCTTCTTATACAACAGTTCTTTAAATGATCGATCCCTTCGAAAAACGAAATTAGGTTTTTCCCCCAATTTTATGACCCAGTTGCTTATCAAATTGTAATAAACCCCAATTTTTCTTTATCATATCAATGAACCATTCTACGTCATGGTTATATGTTGTGATAAATATTAATTTCATACTATCATCTTGTTTACTGACTGTATTAGAACCATTATAAGATTTTTCAATATTCATTTTGATAATGGCTTGATAAAAACCAGTAAATCTTTTAACCATGATTTCATTCATAACATTATTACATAAATCTTCAGGATAACCTCGTTTTTTAAAACATACTTGTCATAAATTCCAGTTCCTTCACGAAGGCATCGTCATCACTCACCATCCTAGCTGCTCTGACCATTTGACCTTTAATGATCCCTCTTTTCTGATGATGAGGATGCCAACTGTTATAATCCAAGTATGAATTGGAAAATGTACTTTTCCTAAAAATTTCGGATCTAATACATTTATTAACTCGATCAATAGTTAGTAATACATCTAAATATGAAATAGTTTCTGTACTAAATTCATAAGTGAATTTCAAAAACTCAACTGTACTATTAATATATTCAATGAATTCTTCAAGAGCCTCTACACTACTATCCCATGCTATAAAAATATCATCCAAAAACGTGTATAATGCTTAATACATTTGTAATATTTTGTTTTAAAGACAAATTCCTGCTCCCAAAAAGCCATTACATAATTAGCATAAATGGGGGCACAAGCTGCCCCCATAGCCACACCGGTGGACTGTTTAAAATATTGGCCCTCAAAATATATAAAATTATTACGTAGGACAATCTCCATAAGCATAATATATTCATTAATTTCATCTTGATCATACTTTCTAGTTTTAACTAATTGCGTTTCCAACCAAATTAAACCCGTGTTATAAGGAATAACTGTAAATAAATTGCAAACATCAATAGTGACAAAAATGAGATTATCAGAGATGCATAAATTTCTTAATTTTTCTAAGAAATTCCAAGAGTCCCTTGATATGTAATCAAAGGCATCCAAACCCCTTTTGAGTTCATGATCCAAAAACTTACTGATAAAGCAAGTTTTACTCCTTTTTCCATCCACAATTGGCCTGAATTTAATGTTATTCAGGCCTTTGTGTATTTTGGGAATCCCAAAAATGCCACTAATAACAGGATGGGGGGTTTTCAGATAGTCATAATCTTTTTCACTAATCTGCCCTTGATATAACATATCATCAAGAAGCATATCAATACTTTTAAAACTTATATTGATTTCATTGATACTACTCTCTGTGTAGATTTCATCCATGAGCATATCTGTAATAGCATCTATATAATCATTTCCCTCCACAATTACTACTCCATTCCCTTTATCGGGTTTCATAATATGTATTTCTTGATTATTAATCAGGGAATTCAGCAGCTGTCTTTCCTTATTTGTTAAATTATTATACTGTTGCATACCGCATTTATTATTAAAGGACCTGATATCTATTTCATAGGCCTTTTCAAATACAGCCACTATATTATTCATGGGAGGATTAAAGGTACTAGGTTTAACTAGTCCCTTTTGTACACTATTATTAGTATTAGCAGGAAACCACATTATTAAATTCATCTTTCGAACAAAAGTTTTTAAATCTATAATCATGTCAACTATGTTGCCCTTTCTACAAGGAACAAAGGTAAAACCTTTAGACAATAAGTTGACATGATCAATACTAAATTCAAATTTGGAATAATTATAAACCTTAAAATCGCCGTAAGAATTAGCTATTACACAAGGGTCACTCAAAGGGTTGGATACTTCCATATCATTTAGTTCTTCGTACATTAATTCCACAACATGAAAAGCATCATCATTATTAAAATGACATGGCCACATATCCTTATTCAAAATTTGGCCCTTGTCAACATCAGCTTCCATAAGCTCAGTCCCCTCATATGCTATAAACCCACCTGAATTCGTATTGTGTGAGGAAGTAATGGGTGAATATATGCTTAAATCCATCAAACCATCGGACATATACTTAGATTCATCATTTACATCTAGCGTTTCAATTTCATCACAAGCTATTTCAACATTATCATCAATAAAGGTATGAGCAAATAAATCAAAATTAGTGCCTAAACGAATATTACCAACATTAACATCAGGTGTAAAATGGAAATCCGTAGAAACAAAATCGAGTGCTTCACTATCTTGCACTTGAAAAATGGGTGTGTCCAACTCAATAGCTGGATTACTACTCACAAAAATAACGTCTTCAGTAAAAAAAAACAGTCCTGGATATCACCCGTTATATCCACACTAAGCTCTCATTGCATAAATTTGTCTTTATTATGAATAGTATCAACACGACGAGCAAGCCCAGAATAAGCAGAATGTACAACAGTATTTAAATCTGCTATGCTAGTAGTTTGTATTAAGTCTTTACTTACAAAATGATTATCCGAAGTTACATTTAATGATACCAAGAACTTTCCCGGTTGCCCGACTTGTTTGTATACTAGGTCTTCGGTCGTGCACCTTGCCTCAGAAAGGAAGTCTGTTTGTTGGTATAATCCCTGTTCTTTAACCGTTCTGAACGATGTGGGCCTTCCTCTAAAGGGCTCTCCTCGTGCTGATGTTGGTTTGAAGTACCCTCTTGTGTGTACGTATTTACGTCACCCTCTGCTGATTTTTTATTGGTTGTAACCCCATTACTTTTATAATGTTTCCTATTACCCTCAGAAAGCAGATAAACCGAATCAGATTCATAAATTTTAATATCTCTCTTGATTTTATTCATCTTCCGTGAAAAAATAGTCTGTCAGTTCTCATCAACTTTGTCCAGAATGTTGCCATAATTGGCAACATAATGATCAAATAAAAGGTCATTAACAATTTTTTCATTGACCAACTCCAATTCAGCAGTAAGTTGATCTGCCTTCACATTGTTATACTTCAACATGATATCCATTAACGCTAGCCCAGTTCTATCATATAAGGAATGTACTTCCTTAAGCATTTCTACATTATGTTCCACACCATTGGCATATCTCCATGCACGCAATCCCTTAGGCACAATTCTTAATTCTATATTCCTCATCAAATATTTATTCTCTAGCTGAACTTTTTTAAGGGAATATAATTTATATTCAAATACCTTCAATTGCTCACTTAATGTTGAAATTATAGTCTCATTAGGCTTCCCCTTCTCATTATCATCCTGTTAAAAATTGTACTTAAATTGCTTCCACCACCGCGTATAATCATTATCATCAGCCTTTCCATCCGTTCGGACCCTGCTGATGCTTTCTGTATTGTTCAATGTAGCCTCTTGTATAATATCAGAAGTTCCAACTGTTTGTATAGGTTGGGCTAATGGTACACCCAAACTGCCAAAAATGGCATTACTGAGTCCTGAAACCTGTTGCTTATCCACCAAAAATTTTATTTGAACAGTATGCTCCTGTAATTGCTCATTGATCTTATGTAGCAGTTCCAAAATATCAGAATTGGATTCCATATCCTCCACCAAACAACTATCACACCACAAACAAACAGTTCCACAACTAAATAACAACTGGAGATATGGAAATCCAAAAACTTTATTGGTGGAAAAATTCAGGCATGGACTCTAAAACCACGAACTCTCAGTTAACCTAGGTTTCGTCTACAATGCTTAGACTTCTTCAGAACATAGAACTGAATGTAAAAACCACTTAAATACACCATCAATTATCAATTAACATCAACACCTATAATCAATTACTATAACAAAATAGTTAAAGACATAAAACATCACTAAAAATGTTTTAAAGTGATACATCTTATAAAGTGTGGTCAAAACCAGCTGTACATTATATGAATCATATAAACACCACACGAAGATATTATAAATATGTAAAATAATAATATTACAAATAAATAAATACAATATTAAGTGCGACACTATTAAAACTTTTTTAACTGCTTTGTTAAAAGAGGCCTAAAAATCATAAAAGGCAGATGCACCCTAAATAAGACAAACATAATCAAAATAATGAGGTCTTTCTCAATGCAGACACAGCTGTCTCTGAAATGCATTTTCTCACTATCAAGCAAACTAACCTATCTGTGGTTTGGGGAGGTGAGGATATTTCTGAATCCCATGGCATGTATCCCATGTTGCCATTTTATCCTTTTTAAGTTTTTCATTTTGCTTTGTCTTATTTATTTGTGCTTTATGGTTTTGCATCATTTTTATGTGTAAAAGTATCGGACTTCAGAGCAGAGGTGTAGCTGGTTCAGCGACAGCCATGTGCTGCTCCCACAATCTAGCACCCCACACCCCTCAGCTCTTCAAGTGAAGTGCCAATAAAATGTCTTCAGACCTTCAGATTACTACAGGAAACACACTGGATTCCTACAGTGATGTAGCCAATAATAACCCATCAACAAATCCACGCACTTACATCAGCTCTTCAAGTGAAGACCAAATAAAAGAAGTATTTGGACCTTCACATTTCTGTAGTAAGCCAACTGGCTTACTAAAGTAATGCAGCTAATTACGACTCACCATATCCACACCCCCTATCCCTCAACACAAATTAAAAAAAAGTCTTCAGATTACTGTAAGAAGCTGACTGGCTTTCTACAGTAATGTAGCCAATCACTACCCACCAGATTCAAGCACCTTCCCCTCTCGATCATGCCCCCTAACACTTTGCACCCATGGCAATTGCCCCCTTCATCCTACCCCCTTCAGGGGGACAGTATTGTGAAGAGATGCAGGCTTACTTAAAGTATGTGGTTTTTTTAGTTATTTTTAGGGCTTAATGTTTTTGCCTTTTTTATTAGATGGAATGTGAATCAGTCTTCTTTGTTTTCAGCCTGTTTGTGACTTTTTATACAATGTTATCCATTGGCTTTCATGGCAAGGGGTAAGTTTTTATTTTGGGGGGCTTCAGAGATGGCAAAAATGGGAAGTTTTTTTTAAGTGGGCTACTTTTTTGTTTTATTAAGTTGCTTCATTTTTATTACTTGATTTGTGGCTAGCTATGGTGGATTAGGGAACTATCTTGAATGGTTGGGTTCATGAAGTGGGGCTGTGAGCTGAAGTCCTTAAATGGCACATGTTATTATCTCACAACACCAGCTTGTGGCAACAAAAATCAAGATGGTTTGGCTTTATCACAGCTACTGATATTATTACAAGAGTGACTAAACTCTCTCACATGGTGATGATCCCAAAAGACAATTCCAAATCTTACCAGCTTGGCATATACTATAGAGCTGCTGCACCATTCCAGAAAAAATCCTAAATCACTGTCTTTCTTATCCTTGAGTACTCTTTCTAAGTATTAATTTGGCATTTGAAACTCTTCTTAAGGAAACTAACATATAAGATACGATATGTTGTTGTGTCTTTCGGCTTATCCCGGTTAGGGGTCGCCACAGCAGAACTCCGGTTCGCTAATGTTTGGTAGTGGATTTTTACATGCCGAGTTACCAGCCCTGACGCACAACCTTCAACAAAGGTACGCCCATTCACGCATGCCTCCACACAAAAGACGCTCTAGCTGAGAATCGAATGGGACAATGTCTTGCTGTGAGGTGACAATGCTACCGCAGCACTACATAAGATACGATATACTTTATCTAAATAATTACCAAAACACCTAATATGTTACTAGCAGGTAATATGATATCATCAAAACATTAGCATGTGCTTTGTCCACTGGGTACAGCAGGCTTTTTTGCCAAAAAAAATTATCTCCACTTCAGAAATACTTGAATATTCTTCCTTATGTAAGGGCTGCCTTACAAATGTTAATATCATATGGGCAATTCCCTTTATGAGTGCTCCACGCAAGTCTTTTCATCAATACTTATTTAAATTTTACAGTGTAAAAATGTCACCAGTTACCCCAAAAGCCTGTATCTTCCAACTATAAATTCATTTGTAGTCTAGTTTATGAAAACAATGCAATTTATTCCTCTTACTGGAATAAACTTGATCCTAAATTGGATAGGACCATGCTAAGGAATGATGTTTTAAAGAATGGTCTTATTTGCAATTCCTTTCAAAACCTTTTGATGTATAACAGCTTTCTTCTTCCCAGACATATCTGCTGCTTGACCCCCCCAACACACACACATACCCTAAAACAGACATCATTCATTTATTTTGGTGTGCCCCAACAGTGTTTAGATGATGACAAATCATCATCATCATCATAAAGCTTATCACATGCAACATTACTAAGGACAAATTGTCATGGCACCAAGCCATTTTGAACTTTATTTATTTATTTGCAGTTTGTTAACCGGGAAAGTCCACTGGGCTGAAAATGAGCCCATTTTCAATGGAGGCCCAGGGAAAAAATGATCACCACTGCCAAGTCTCAAACCCAGGACCCAACCAACTAGGGCATAGTGCATTAGCCCACTAGGTCGCTCAGCTTTTAATACTTTACCATAATGACATGTGCAGTTATGTCAGCAGGACTTGGGCAGTTTAGCACCTAAAACTTATCCAGGCTACCAAACATCTCTGCTCTAACCGCATTCATGTTCAACCATAATCCTGTGAGAGGAAGGACCCCTCCCTAAACCTCTGTTAGCCAGGAAAATAGTACAGATCTCACAGAAGCAGAATCAGCTTCATATATTAAGGCAGACGAAAGGAGGAAAGAGTAGTACAGAAGGAATGACCATAGTTCTACATATATTTCATTATGTTAAGTGCATAACATTCATATGTGATAGGACTTGGTCCATTATCCTCCACCTACAGGACAAAGTCTCCAGTGAAAACACTACTAGATGGCTGCATAACAGGACTGCAATCAAGGAAGTATCCCTTGAAGACCTTAAACAGAGATATCTAAAACCATAAATGTCTCATAAACATAGCAGATGTCCAGACTAAGCTTTTTAACAAGAAAACAGAGAAAAGACAGATCTGGTTACAAAATCTGGATCCTATCCATCATTTACTGAAAGTTAAGAGGACAGTGAGGATAGAATGCCTCATACCAAACATAGCAGAGGTATGAGGATTATCACTAAGGAAAATATTTCAAAAACAGGCACTGAAGAGAATTGGATTTACCACTGGCCCACAGGGAACAAATACAAGAACAAAGAGGAGGAAACTAGAAAATCTTGTCACCAAGATCCAGATTCAGTTTCTCTTTGTATGGCAACTTTTCAGAATACTGGGCAAACAATAAAAGTGCCAACTGGAAATTTGGACAATAAAGGGAAGAATTCCAAATGAAATGAGAGTAAACCTTCAAATCCTCAGGGAACCAAACCACCATTGGGAGGAGGACTACATGGGCATCTAACAGCCTCACACCAGAATAGGTAAAAAAACAGACATTTGGGACAAAACAGTGCAATACTCAGACAGACAAAGGCAATCAGAAATGTAAGACAAAGTTTAAATATCATGAAGAAGTTCTTCAAAACTAGAAGGAATCTGGAAACAGAGAGAGAGTAAGGAAACTATGACAGCCAACAGCCAGTGAACTAATATGGTCATCACAAGGCCACCTTGGGACCCGATCATTTGCAAGGAATAATCCAGGCAAAATAAATCATTCAGCAATAAAAAGACAGCTTTGAAAGGAGAAGTGACATCCAATGGCCTGACTGAACATAATGTGGCTTTGGAATATACTAGATGGAGCAAAACACTTGACTCCTGAGAATGGAACATGGTAAGCAAATCCAGCAATTATCCAGAAAATGTCCTGTTTGGATGAAAACCAGTGACATAGGACCCACACCACCTCTAAAGGCTAGATCTGGAGAAAATCATGAAAATACTACATAGCTACTTGCAAAAGGAATATCTTCAAGGTCTGAAGAGGTAATCACTCTCCTATACTCAGCATTGATCAGACCAGTTATTTAATACAATATCCTGTTTGGGATGTATCTCACTATACAAATCAAACAATTAGAAAGAACTAGAATGTTCCTAATGAAAAAGATCACAGACCTGAAGTTCCTGAGCTATCAAGACAGGCTGGAAGCTCTACTCCTTTACTCAGTGTCCTATAAGCTTTTGAATGGAGATCTCAGTCTTACACACCACACCATAAGAGAACCAGTTGATGTGGACCTCTTATATTTCCACAAGTACAATGGCTGCAACTACATTAGAACAAAGAAAACACACAGGTGGAAAAGATTTATAACTCAGTGCATCGCAACCTCCTCGAATAAATTCCCCTTGTATCATAAGAAATGTGACTCACTATCTTGTTTAAAACATGGCTTAGATGACTGGATGGGTAGTCACAAATTTAATCCTGGATCACCTGGAGAAATGGGGCGCAACCTGAGAGAGAGTATTGGAGAGGCATAAGTGCTCCTAAGACTAAATTGCATTGGAATATTTATGAAATATATGAATCCAAGACCTATTTCAGGCTATAGGCAAAGGTTAAGGAAATGGGCATGAGGAGGTAAGATGACATGCTGTCTTCTAAAGTAACAAAGTAATGTTCCCTGGAATGCGAAATGAAAGACACTGAACAGATATAGCTATAACACGAGTCTGTCCAGGAAAGTGATGAATCAGAACTCTGACACAGCTATAGTCCTTAGAAAACCACATACGCAAGGTTGCATAGATTCTGACAAACCAGCTCCAGCAATACAAAACTTGTTGATAAGGGCTTTTGTTTTATTCAATAATAAAACTTCATCAGATAAACATAAAATAGTCTGACAGCATTTAAATACACTTAAATCAGGTAAATAAAGACCTGTGAAGAGGGACACTACCACTAGGGTTTCTATTCAGGAAGGTAGAATTCAAGCTTAAGAACCCCAAAAATTCTCTCTAGTGTCTGGGTATGGATGATCTCAGCTTTGGAGTATACAAGAAAACAGCCCAAATGAAAATTAAGGTCAGAGTAAACCATTTAGCACTTAGAGAGAGATTACAGCAATGGTGGAAGAGACCAAGGGGAATGTGGTAGAATGCATATTAGGCCTGGAGAGTCTGAAAACATGTACATATTGATAGATAGATCGATAGATAGATAGATAGATAGATAGATAGATAGATAGATAGATGCACACATACACATACATACAGAAATACTTCCTCACAATGTAAATGTTAAAGGACTTCCAAGATGGCTGTACACTAATCAACAGCTTAATTTCAGCTCTCCCAGTCTGAAAACAGAAACTAAGAAATAAGGGCAAGTGATATTGTCAGCTTGGATAAAATTCAGTTACTGGCTAGTTAATACACTGCCTGAATGCTAGCAAAGAAGACATTTGGAAAAATTGAAAGAAAGGCAACCAGAAAAGGTGAAGAAAAAAGCACTTTCTGGGAAGAATCCTATAGCTGTTCAAGCAAAAATGTAGCTCACGTTTCAGCTTTCGTAGAAGAGATGGCTTCTAGTAATTTAAAGAAATAAAATCAAATGTACTCAGAGGTGATTAAAATAAATGAAACGCTGAAGGAATATATCTTCTCTAACAAAATGCTGAAAAAAAATAGAAGAGGCCTTAACTAGCTATTCAGATGAAATGATAAAACTGCAAAAATGAGAGGCTGAAATGAAGAAAAGGCTGGCAGAGAATGAGGCTTTTCAAGAATAGCTGTTTAAAAAATGGTTGAGTTAGAAGACAGATTTCCTGCTTTATGTGAGAAATTGGAAGCAACAGACTGTGCTGATTTTATAAAGGCACAGATAAGCAACTGGATTAGTGGTACACAGCAGGATTTGGTAATTGAAAGGGCACACTAAGTGTATGCTTCAAACCTGACAATGGGAAAGCAGCCAAGACCTATATTAGTGAAGATGCAATCATACCAGCAGAAAGACCTGATCCTGACAAAACTGTGATGGAGAGGGAAAATATTAAACATTGGAGACTGCAGAGTGCTTGTCCAAAATGATTATTTCCTCTACATCAGGCAGAACATAAGCAAATTTATCTCAGCAATCAAGGAATGTTGAGAGCCAGGTGTGAGATTCAAGCTGCCATATCCACCTGTCTTCAAAATATTTTTCCCTGGGGAATCTAAGAAATGTTGATGCAGAACAAACTAAGGAAGAAATAAAAAGTGTCTCCAACAAAACATAAGCCAACAATAGCAGAGGACTCTGCTTCTCATTCTTCTGACAATATAGCTTATAGAGATACTTTGCCAGTAAAACAATTAGCAATTTTCCAAAGGAAAATGTTTGGGAGAAAGAACAAAAGCACAGGAGTTTTCTAGAAGAACCAGGAGAACCTTGGACTTGAAAAAGAGTCTGGTGCTGAGAGATGGAGATGATAAGGAAAAAAGACCAGCAACACTGAAATTAGTGAATAAATGGGAGAGTATAAAGCATCAATCAAATTTGTGAAATATGACTTTGCAAGGAAAAAGTGGTTAAGAAAAGCTGAACTTTTATGTTCTGAACTGGCATACCTTCTATCCCCAACTTAGTTTTACATTTTTTATTTCTATCCTCAAACTGTTCTCTTATGCAACAGCCTAATAATACTACAGCAAAGATATTATTGCTATCTTCATGCAATATACAAGTCTCCAGACTAATCCAAAATCTGTCTCAGGCAGCAAGGGATCCTTTTATTTTGAGCCACATTCCATAAAATATGAATAAAAAAATAAATAAATGGCCCCGCATCAGATGAAATAATTCCACAACATTCCTTCAAGTAGCAACTACTGTTTATGCCCTGCAACTAACATTCTTATTAAATCATTGCATACAGAACTATACATGACTGCAACATAGAAACAATATACAATACTTCAGCACCATAATGGTGGCACCTATAATACAGCATTCAACATTCTCCCTATTGTAATACTTTCACTATTGGCAAAACAACTTTAAAAATTGTAAATACATAACTTACTTCCTTTCTATTACACTCCATCTCAATATACATTTCAAATAAAATATGTCACTGAAGTAGAAACTCTGACTGCTGACAATATCTACTTGGAACTTTACTATGGTAAAGTATAATAAACCTTATTCATGCAGAATATGATTACTAAGTCATCTAACCTTCACTTGTCAGTTCCAGAAAACTGACATTTATCTTCATGACACAGACCAACCTTCTAGTTACTTAACAGGAAACAGAAGACCGGAGCACTATGGAATTCAGCAGTGTGTAAAATTTATATACAATATTCCCAAAGGATGGTGTGCAAGCTGCTGCATTTGCTGTATTCCTTAGAGAAATTACTGGTGTATTTGTAGGGATACACATTGATTGTTAAAACATTTACACTGTAATTTTAGTTAAGTGTAATTAAAAAGCAAACTGTTCCATGTAGATGGGGGCTATTTTCTAAACGGTTATTTGGTAGAGGGTTAATGTGGGGGGAGGGTTTAACCAGCCGAATGTCATCACCGCTTCACAGGTAATTTTTGCTTTGCTTTTAATACACAAGGACATTTTGCATGGTGAGTAGTAACTTTCACTGAGAAACTTTTATGTTAAATTATTTAGAAAATAATGCTCTTACCTCTACAGGTAGCTATTTTGGCCTTTTGAAAGATCCTACATCTATGTTCTCTGTAGTGGATCTGATTAATACAGTTTAGTATTTTAGTTTCTGCAGACTGTATCAAGTTGGCATTACTGGGAGAATTTAAAACTATATGTAGTAGTTTAAGGCTGCATTTACATAATGACAGCAAAACCATTCATGGCAATTTATTTTCTTTCATATGGGGTTCAACTCTTAGTTGAGTAAGACTTTGCATACCTGAGCTTCAGTGTATTTATTTAAATAAACTATTTTGTTTAGTATTGGTACATCTAAGTATTTGGGGAAAAGGAATGTTGTTTACATCGATTAGAGACACTGCAGTAGTAGTCATTTTAGGTTCTGTATATTATGATGTTGGATTGTTAGGTGTTAATGGTCAATTTATTAGCTATAAACCAATTCCAAATTCTGTAGACATCTTGCTGTAGGTATTTTTAGAGCAGAAGATGTCTTTTTTGGCTTTAGTAATAACTAACATATTCATGCATAGTGTGCAGCTGATATTGAGTAGATTGAATGATAAGCCATTAATGAAAAAGAGAAACAATAAGGGTCCTAATGTAGATGACTGTGTGACACCAGTAAAGGTTTTCCTTACTTCAGAGTGTGCAACCACACTAAATATTCTTTCTCTCAAAAAAGCTTGTAAACCAGACACTAATTTTCTTAGGAAAGCCAACTTTTTGCAGTTTGTGAAGTACTTGATGGTCAGGATTTTCAAATGCTCTTTTGAGGTGCAGGAAGATGTTAGAAGGTACAAGTCATTTTTTTCCTTGTTGGTGTAAATTTGGTTGGTTAAAGTACATAATATGCATTTATGTTGTGTACTTTTGCCACATTGTTTGTCTGACAGCAGATCATAAAGTTTGATGTATTCTAATAGTTGCTCATAAACTATTCTTTCAAGTATTTTGACTTATAAGACAGTTATTACCAGTGGGATGATAGTCATTTACAGAGGATGGATTAGGTACTTTGGGAGGGGGTAAATACGGAACATTCAACTGAACCTTGGAGGAAGCTGCTTATCAGTGAAACTTAGTGTGAAGATTGGGTGAAGATAGGTGAAGGCTGCCAGCCTAGCCAGATAGAATTTTGGAGATAATTCTGTCATCTGTAAATATTAATGTAAACCACAGACTTGTTGTCTTAAATGGTAAAAATAGTGTTACATGTGGAACTGAAAAAAATGTAACAACAGTGCACTCTACTGACCAAGTAAAGCATGTTGTGACCCTTTGATGTTAAAACTCGGAGTCAGTAAGTCTAGAGTGAGGTATCTTGTCTATTGTTTTAAGGCCAGAATTTCATGCATAAATGTCCTTTATTGCTCTGGTTTCTGCCCAGAGGTGAAGAATGTAAATGCAGTTTCTGTTAGCCTGGGAACCCAGTGAAGTGTGAAGAATGATGTAATGTAACCCAGGGAAGTGAGAAGAATGATGTAATCTGAACCAGAAATGTGATTTTAAAAACAGAGAGAATCAGAGAGGATTAAGTATTTTTGTCTTGACCATCCAACTCACCAGTACTGTCTTGCTCTATATGCAAGTTTATCTTAGACTTGTGTTTTCTCTTAGAAATAGCTAGAAACTTGAAAGATTAGACTAAGTGTTTTTCTGTGATGTCAGAACTGTACTACTGAATTATTTTAAGTATTTCTCTGTGATCTCTGAACTCTTGACTAGCACTGTGTAGTAAAAAGTATTGTCTTGTGTTTTGACTATTTGTTATTAAATATTTTTAAACCCTTTCAACTGTGGCTGTTTTTTGTAGAGATAATTTAAGTTCTTTAGAGTACTTGCATGCCTTTGGTAAATTGTACAACGCCACTTCAATAGCTTTAGCCCTAGGCTATACTACCAATTGGATAATAATATTGCACAGTAATATTACTACCAATTGGATAATAATATTGCACAGTAATAATTGGACACCCTTTTATGGGTCTTTGAGTAGCTGATAAATATTAGTGGGTGGTGACAGCTGGTACTACTGTATAGTCTGGGAAAAAAGGGGCACAGCTGGAGAACCTGTGCCAGCCTTCCCCAGGAGTATCTGTGTGGTTGTATAAACTCTTCTCAAAGTGTGTGTGTGTGTGTGTGTGTGTGTGTGTGTGTGTGTGTGTGTGTGTGTGTGTGTGTGTGTGTGTGTGTCAGCTACTTGGGCAGGAAATTTAAGCACTGGTTGGACAGACAGGGTGCTGGAGGTTTTAGTTTGATTACTAGGCTGAGATCTGGACCCTATAGCTGTGCCAGTGGGGAGTCTTACTGGGGACCTGGAGAGCAAGGGAGAGACAGCCCTGGACTGACTGTGATCTCTGTGTGTTCTTAAGGGAAATTGCACTTTACTGTGTGTATTTGTTATCCTTTCCTTCTATGCGAGAGGCCCCTCACTAGTGTCAGTGGTGAGGATTGAGGCTACTTGATTGCTGGGCCAGGGCACGGGCATCACATATTAATTGTTTAGCAGTGGTGGGATATCCACACCACATACTAATTGGTTGGAAAATACTAACTGGTTTGTAGTGGTGTGGGTAGAGTGAATTCCTGTAGCTGATGTACAGTGAGCTGTGAAGGTGTTTTGTACTTTAAATCAGCCGCGCAGTGAATACTCAGAGTTCAAATCACAATTGCTTTACTTCTTTTGTTAGCTTAGTTAGTCAGGGTGAGCAGGCAGCATGTCAGCAGAGGAGTATGGAAAGCTGACAAGGATCCAGCTGGCGGAGATGTGCCAGGCTGGGGGACTTGTGCATGGAAACCTCACTAAGGCAGACCTGATTGCAGCCTTGATTACAGCTGCATCAGAAAACAGCAACCAGGAGGACAAGCAGCCTGGCAGTGGAGATCTAATAATCTCAGAGAATGGACAGCTCAACCTTTCTGCATAAGATTTAAAAATCCATCTGGAGCTAAAGAGACTTGAGTTGGAGACCAGGCATTTGGAACTAGAAGCAGTGGAGAGACTAAGGTGTCTAGAGAGTGAGAAAAGGAGAAACTGCAATGTTTTCAGGCTGAGGAGAATGGGAAACTGCTATGCCTGGAAGCTGAGGAAAAAGAGAGGCAGAGGCAGCATGAGAAGGAGATGCTGACCCTTTGCCAGAGTCATGGAGGTAATGGGGAAGGTGTAACTGGACCCCAGACGCGCAAAATGTCAGTAAATTTCTTCCGCAGTTTAAAGAGGGGGATAATTTTGATAGTTTCATTCATATGTTTGAGAGGGTATGCAAACAGTATGGTGTTGACCAAAGGCTCTGGGCATGGTTCCTGACCCTCTTACTCCATGGTAAAGCTCTAACTGTTTTGTCTAAAATGTCTGACATTGCATGTTTTGATTATACTGCTGTTAGAAATCACTTGTTAGAATTTTTTAAGCTAACACCTGAAAGTATAGGAAAAAGATTTGTGAGCATAGACGCAAGGCAGATGAAAGTGTGTGTGAATATGTTGCTGAACTGAGCACTTATTTCCATAGGTGGGTGAGTGGATGTCAGGTCACCACTTTTGAAGGGCTGTCAGACCTTTTGGCAAGGGAACAAGCCCTTAGCACTTTGCCTGAGGACATGAGGATCTGGTTAGACAATGTGCCACTTTAGATGAGTTGGGGAAGAAGGGAGACCTATACCTGGCAAGCAGGGCAGCCCTGCACAGGAAAGGGACCCCCAGTACTGCTCATGGGTTTAAAGGAACCCAGGGTGGGCAGCACAGACTGCCCAAACAGAATCTGCCAGTAGCAGGGGAAGCCACTAGGCCAGGTACACATACAGGAGCTAGGGTTAAATGTTTTGAATGCAACCAGTGGGGCCATGTGGCATACAGGTGTCCATGGAGGTAAGGTGGGGAACAAAAGGTGAGGGAGCCAGTATGTGGGAAGGACTAAATGTCAATAGTAGACAACAAGGGTACCAAACTACCATCCTGCAGATGTCCTGATAGGGAAAGATTTGGATGAGGCAGTACCATGTGTTTGTGCAGTTACACGCAGTCAGGCTAGGAGACAAGCATGTGGGTCTGGTAGTCTGGGGGGAGACCCAGACAGACTGCATACTTGCAGCCAGGACTGGTGAGGTGGTTAGTTCTGGGAGGGAGATACCCTGTAACAGTGAGACTGAAGGTGAGCCACAGCTACTTGTGGGTACTGATGTTCCCTGGGACAGAGTGACTGCAAAGGTAAAGGTGAGTAGCAGTACCCAGGCTGACAGTGAGGCACCACTGTCAGAGGATGCCAGACTTCCTGTGAAAGGGGAGCTGGGAAGGGTTACAAGGAGAGAGTTGAGACAAGCTTAGCTCTCAGACCCTACATTGCAAGGCCTGAGGCAGGTAGCTAGGGAGGCACCTGATTCTCAAGGAAAGGGGGAATCGGTACACTGGGACAAAGGGTTACTGTACCAAGAGTGGACCCCTGAGGGAGGGCTAGAAGGTGAGATAGTACAGCAGTTGGTAGTGCCTACAGCCTACCATCTGGTGCTTCTAGCCATAGCCCATGATATTCCCTTTGCAGGTCATATGTGCATAAAACGTACAAAGAGGTATCTTATGCAGAACTTCTATTGGCCTGGAATTTACAGAGATGTAACAGGGTACTGTAGGACCTGTGAGCAGTGCCAAAAGGTAGGCAAGGCGGGATACAAGGTGAGAGCTCCTTTGATGCCTTTGCCTGTGATTGAGAAGCCATTTCAGAGGGTAGCTATGTATATTGAGGGTCCTCTGAGTACCCCAAATTCCCCAGGGAAAAAGTATATCCTAGTGGTAGTGGATTATGCTATACAATACCGTGAGGCAGTGGCTTTGTCCTCCATTGAGGCAGAGAAGGTGGCAAATGCTTTGTTAGAGATTATCAGCAGGGTTGGTTTCCCAAAAGAAATACTGACTGACAGAGGTGCAAATTTCATGTCAGACCTGCTGGCTTGTCTGTGGAAGTCCTGTGAGATGAAGCACATGAAGACCACCCCTACCATCCCCAGACTAATGGTCTTGTTGAGAGGTTAAACTCTACAATCAAGTCCATGCTATGGGCATTTGCAGATCAGTTTTAAGAGGGAGTGGTAAAAATATTTGCCCCATCTGTTGTTTGCTTATAGAGAGGTTCCCCAGGAATCCACAGGTTTTTCACCATTTGAGTTGCTGTATGGGCATAGGGTGAGGGGACCTCTAGATTTAATTCAAGATGAGTGGGAAGTCTCACAAGGAGTCTGTTGTGGCATATGTCCTGAACCTCAGGACAAGGCTCAGGGAACTCATGGGCTTGGCCCAGGAGGACCTGGCAGAAGCCCAACAAAAGAAAAAGGTGTAGTATGACAGGAATGCTCGACCTAGATAGCATGCTGTGGGGCAGCAGGTAATGGTTCTTATTCCTGTCAGACACAACAAGCTGCAAGCAGCTTGAGAGAGACCCAATAAGGTGGTAAGAAAGGTAAGTGATGTTAATTACATGGTGGAACTTCCAGGCAGAAGGCAGGGGCACAAATTGTACCATGTTAACATGATGAAAGCTTACTATGATAGGGATGCCCTTGTGCTGAGCTTTTGCAGTGGATTGCAAGAGAAGTCTGAAGGAGATCTGGTGACCGATCTCCTCAGTGAGGCTCAGGCTGACACCTCAGTGGAAGGGGGAGCAATGTCCCAGCAGCTATCTCCTACCCAGGTTTGACAAATCTGAGCACTGTTGCAGGAATTTGGGGACATGTTCACTGGGAAACCATGGTGCACCCACCAGGGGCAGCACCAGGTGGATACAGGACCCCAAAGGCCTATTGGGCAGGCCCCTTATAGAGTGCCTGAGAGAGTCAAACAGACTCTGATGGAGGAGGTACAGGAGATGTTGGAACTAGGGGTGATTCAAGAGTCCAACAGTCCCTGGGCCTCCCCAGCGGTGCTGGTGCCAAAGAAGGATCGCAGCACCAGATTCTGTGTGGACTACAAGAAATTAGTCACACAGAGTCAGATGCTTTCCCCATGCCTAGGACAGATGAGACCTGAGAGCAGCTGGGTGGGGTTAAATATCTTACAACCACTGATCTTACCAAGGGTTACTGGCAGGTGCCCTTGACTCCCAGTGCTAGAGAGAAGTCAGCCTTTGTGACTCCTTTTGGCTTGTATGAGTTCACAAAGATGCCCTTTGGGATGTAGAATGCCCCAGCAACTTTCCAGAGGCTGGTAGATCATACCTTACCAGGAGCAGGAGGGTTATCCTTGCTTACCTAGATGATATTGCCATCTACAGCCATTCCTGGCAAGAGCACTTTCAACATGTCATGGAGGTGCTGGGCAGACTACAGAGGGCAGGGTTGATCATTAAGCCGCATAAATATCAGGTGGGTATGGCACAGGTCTCCTACCTAGGCCATAGAGTGGGGAGTGGTAAGATAAGGCCAGAACCTGCCAAAGTGGAAGTCATTCAGGCATGGCCTGCACCTGTTACTAAAAAGCAGGTGAGGGCATTTTTAGGGACAGCAAGGTACTACAGAAAGTTCATCCCCAGTTTTAGTACCATAGCTGCTCCCTTCACAGACCTGACAAGGAAGAACAGGCCAGATAAGGTAGTGTGGACCCCAGCATGTGAGCAGATGTTCCAGAATATTAAAGAAGCTTTGGGAGGACCCCCCTGTGTTAGCCAGTCCAGATTACAGCAAATAATTTGTTGTGCAGGTGGATGCTTCAAACCATAGGGTGGAGGCTGTACTTAGCCAGATTTATTCAGAGGGGGAAGAGTACCCAGTGGTTTATCTCAGTCGTAGGCTCCAACCCAGGGAGGAATACTATGCAGCTGTAGAAAAGGAATGTCTAGCCATAGTGTGGGCACTGCAGAAACATCAGCCTTATCTGTATGGAAGGAAATTTAGTGTTATGACAGATCACAACCCCTTAACATGGTTAAACAGAGACAGCCAGCAAAATGCCAAGTTGCTAAGATGGAGCCTGGGGTTGCAAGCATATGATATGTCCATGCAGCACTGCAGTGGGATTAGCAATCCCAATGCAGATGGGCTCTCAAGACAGGGAATGGGGTAAGGTATACTCAGATAGACCTAACTCCCTCAAGCAGCGTTTCTCAAGGGTCGCTTGAAAAACTAGCTTGAGTTCTCCGGGGGGGGGGGGGGGGGTATGTGAAGATTGGGTGAAGATAGGTGAAGGCTGCCAGCCTAGCCAGATAGAATTTTGGAGATAATTCTGTCATCTGTAAATATTAATGTAAACTACAGGCTTGTCTTAAATGGTAAAATAGTGTTACATGTGGAACTGAAAAAAATGTAACAACAGTGCACTCTACTGACCAAGTAAAGCATGTTGTAACCCTTTGATGTTAAAACTCGGAGTCAGTAAGTCTAGAGTGGGGCATCCTGCCTATTGTTTTAAGGCCAGAGATAATGGCCAGAATTTGCATGCATAAATATCATTTATTGCTCTGGTTTCTGCCTAGAGGTGAGGAATGTAAATGTAGTTTATGTTAGCTTGGGAACCCAGGGAAGTGTGAAGAATGATGTAATGTAACCCAGGGAAGTGTGAAGAATGATGTAATGTGAACCAGGGATGTAATTTTAAAAACAGAGAGAATTAAAGAGTATTAAGCATTTTTGTCTTGACCATCCAACTCACCAGTACTGTCTTGCTCTATATGTAAACTTATCTTAGACTTGTGTTTTCTCTTAGAAATAGCTAGAAACTAGAAATATTAGACTAAGTGTTTTTCTGAGATGTCAGAACTGTACTACTGAATTATTTTAAGTATTTCTCTGTGATCTCTGAACTCTTGACTAGCACTGTGTAGTAAAAAGTATTGTCTTGTATTTTGACTATTTGTTATTAAATATTTTTAAACTCTTTCAAATGTGGCTATTTTTGTAGAGATAATTTAAGCTCTTTAGAGTACTTGCATGCCTTTGGTAAATTGTACAAAGCCACTTCAATAGCTTTAGCCCTGGGCTATATTACCAATTGGATAATAGTATTGCACAGTAATAATTGGACACCCTTTTAAGGGCCTTTGAGTAGCTGATAAATATTAGTGGGTGGTGGCAGCTGGTACTACCATATAGTCTGGGAAAAAGGGGCACAGCTGGAGAACCTGTGCCAGCCTTCCACAGGAGTGTCTGTGTGGTTGTGTAAACTCTTCTCAAAGTGAGTGTGCGTGTGTGTGTGTGTGTGTGTGTGTGTGTGTGTGTGTGTGTGTGTGTGTGTGTGTGTGTGCGTGTGTGCATGTGTGTGTGTGTCAGCTACTTGGGCAGGGACATAAAGCACTGGTTGGACAGAGAGGGTGCTAGAGGTTTTAGCTTTACCACTAGGCTGAGATCTGGACCCTATAGCTGTGCCAGTGGGGAGTCTTATTGGGGACCTGGAGAGCAAGGGAGAGATCAGCCCTGGACTGACTGTGATCTCTGTATGTTCTTAAGGGAAATTAAACTTTACTGTGTGCATTTGTTATCCTTTCCTCCTATATTAGACACCCTTCACTGGTGTTAGTGGTGAGGATTGAAGCTCCTTGATTGCTGGGATAGGGCACAGGTATCACACTTAGCTTGTAGTTAAATGAAAGAAAACCACTTCGGATGGAGGTACCTATTTATAAAAGCTTGTGGTGTGGTACATGGAAGTCAGAATTGCAACTTTTTTAGTGAATTTTGAACTTTTTGATTTTTGATAGATTTAAACTAGAACTGTGGGTATTCAGAGTACTGATAAAAAGAACTACTAGGGGTAGTAGGAAGATTGTTGGTAAAATGGTTTACACATTGTTAGGTTTGGGGAAGCAATGTCATCCCTCAGTTTATTTAGATTTGTTAAACTGATTGTAGTTTGGCAGCTGCTTTGGGAACATCTTGCCTGTACTTAGCTGTTTTATGAACTGCTCAAACTTTTTTTTCCACTCCCTAGTCTTGTTTGAACATCACATATATAGGTTACCTTAGCTTTGTTGGTATTCTAGTTGTTAAGAAGATTGTTTTGCTGGGTTTTCCATTTTGCCATTGTCTCTTTCTTCAATTAGCTTTTCATTTTTTTTCAAGTTGTCAAAATCAGTATTGCCTATTTCTTAGTATTGTTTTGTTACTTATTAAGAACAGAGATCCTTCCATTGTTCTAAATATATTTTAGAATGCAGATAAAGCAGAAGCTGGATCAGTGCATTAATATACTGGTGACCAGTCTATAAGCTGTAATGCAGTGTGTAATGTCCCCACTATGGGAAAGCAATAAAGGAGCCTGAATCCTCACCACTGATACTGGAGAGGGACATTCACTTGTAACAAAAATGCATACATCCAGTATTTTCAAATGCAGCTCTCTTCATCAAGCAAAATTTCACTTAAGAGCACATGGGGAACACAGTCAGTCCATGGTCTGGATTTCTCTGTCTCCATCCAGGTCCCCAGTAAGACTCCCCACTGGCATAGCTATAGAGATGAGATCTCAGCCGAGTGTCCAAGCTAAGTCTCCACCACTCTCTCTATGAAACCAGTGCTTCATGCCCCTGATCCAAGCAGCTAGCACACACAATCTTTGAGATTTAATTTTCACACACACACACCTGGGAAAGGCTGGCAGAGATTTATTAGCTATACCTCCCTTCTGCCCAGACTATAAAGTAGTTACACGGCCACCAGACACTCCAAAGCCAGCTACTCTAAGGCTCTTGCAAGGGTACCCAATTATACTGAGTGAAATTAATATTAATGCAAATGGTAATGCTGACCAAACAGCAAGGCTTTCAGGAGTGGCTATAGTGTCAATGAATAAATATAAGTACTCTCAAAGGTTAAAATATTCTCTAAAGGACCAGCCACAATGAAAACTTTAAATATATTTAATAATAAATAATAAAAGAAAATGAAAACACTAAATATTTATTTACAATAAACACCAAAGTTTCAAGATTCACACAGATACAGAAAAACAGTACTTAATCTCACAATGTTTTCCTGACTAATCTGCAGAATTACTATTCCCTGGTCACTTACTACTGCAAGGCAAGATGAAGTAGGTGAGGGGTCCTTCTCTGTCAGGTTCCAAAAACAGACTGCAATGAGACTTTAGTCTCATCTAGTATTAAAATATCATTTTTAGTGATGGATTACAGAATGACATCACATACATCTGGTTATCTGACTTCTGGTACCCATGCTTACCCCCTTGGCTAGAAGCTGTCAGGATTTAGCACATATGTGTCAATAATACACACATACAGAGCCTTGCTAAGATATGTTGCAGCTCCTGGAAGTCATAACATAATTTCAAACCTCCACCCTTCTAGAGTAGCAATTAGTTCACCCCAAAGACAATGCAGAAAGCGTCACAATACAGACTTTTTGTCTCTGGCTGCATTGAGAACTGTAAGGTACAACCTTTATGGCCCAAGCCAGGTAATGTAATTTCAAACTATTTTCAAAGTTAGGTGGATTGAGATTAACCCCTTCTCTTCCAGTATCCTCTGTTAAAACATACACATTTACACAGTTATAATAAAATAGGTATATTTCTTTTTTCTGTCCAGCAGGGCACACTGTTGGTACATTTTTAACACAAGCAGCTTTACAAATACATTTTCAACACAAACATCTGTATAAATAAGTTTAATATACAAATAACATGTAATTCTTTACAAAATTCAAGCTAGCTGTGCTGACATATGTTAGACATCCACTGCCCTACATATCATGGCATAGCTGGCAATACCACACATCATTACACAGTGATTAATATTAAAATGCAGGAATCTGGTACAGTTTACATAACATTGTTTGGGGTGGGGCCTTGTTGGTTTTAAGTGATCAGGCATAATACTGGACAGTGATCAGTCAGTGTAGGTGGCAGAATTTGAACTTTGCTCAAGTTGTTTGGTATGTTGTTGAGAACTATATCCAGCAGAGTATTTTTATCTGTTTTAATGCAAGCTTGGTTCCTTTATCAATGGCTTACATGAGGTTTTTGAGATTGAGGTATCTGATCATCTGTGCTTCAGAGGACTTGACAAGAATACTAAGGTTACTAAGTATTATTAATTTATGACCTTTGAAGAGCTCCAATACAATGTTTTAGATGTTTTGTGTTAAAGTAAGGGTAAAGAGAGAGACTGGCTATAGACAATGACTACCAGCAAATGCTCACAGTTGGTCACGGTCAGGTACAGAACAGAGTTTTCTCAAACTCTGAGAGTTAGTTTCACTACTTGTGTACACACTTATAACAGTGCTAATTTACTGTATTATGCTAAGACCGCAAATGGGTCATTATGGCCTGTAGGCTCACACAGTCCAACAACCTGTCCTTCCCATGTAACTAAAATAACAAATGCATGCTACCCTGACTGTACTAAGCTCTGACTGAGGGACAAAATGTTTATGAGACAAATTAAAGATGACAAAAATAAAGTTAAAACACAGCATGTCAGAGCACACAGTACTAGGAACATTACCTTTAAAGGGAAGAGCTTGCAATTAACAATTAACACAAACAGAATAAACCCTCCTATGTTTGAAAACATTCTGACATCATTAAAAAGCATTTCACTTCTTTGTCTCAGCTATTCAATTTATATCAAAATGGGCATTAATTTTGTTGATCCTCCCAACAAATCAAGGATGTTTAGGATTACTTGATTTGAAGGGATATTTTAGAGCTATGTAGTTAAGGTTCTTATACATAACACAAGCAGAAAACTACAATTCAAAGTGGAAATAGATAATGATGAAGCAGAGGGTAATTCAGGAAATAAGGAAAGAATGGGGTTTGGGATGCATATCCTTAAGAAGAAAAATAACAGTCATACAAAATATTATATTCATAAAGTAGCAGAAAGTATACGAAGAGCTAAGGCAGCATGGGAAAGGAGATGCTGCCAGTAGGTATGACTGCAATTAGGGGTACAGAGAGTAGACAAGAAGGGGCTGGAATTTATTGAAGGAAACTGGCAAAGGAACCAAGGTACTGGGAACAGATAATTAGAGAAGGAAAGGTAACAGAATGGGAAGAGGCCAACAAGACATGTGGACTGCAGGCTAATGACTACCTTCCCTATCAGGGATTGATATCAGAGTATAGACAAAGAGAAAGGAATAGGGGATCCAGAGTGAAAGACCTGCACTGGTTGAGTTTTAAATTGAATCTAGAACAGAAGCCGTTGTTAAAAAAACAGATAATTAGTAAGGAATATGAAATTTTGCACAATAACTACATGAATCAATCAGAAGAGGTCAGAAAAGATTATATATGCAATTCACAAAGAAATAATGGAAGGACATATGTAAGGTTCCCAAATATGCAACAAAGTCTAGAAGATTTATGATTTTTGCCTGGAAGCATTTTCACAGATACTTTTATACCCCAATATGGTGGATATTGGAATGATGGGGAAGAAACTGGTAACTGGAAACATGTTTCAGAAGTGTAATGAGTTGGCAGACTTTAAAAATTTACTACAAAGTACTCTGTCAGGAATACTGGGCCAACATATGAGTGTAACTACAGAAGTATTTTTTTTTTTAGCTGGGTTACAGGATCTGAATTTCCTAGGCATAGTAAGTCCTTATTAAGTCTAATTCTGGTGCCTGCCAAAAAAGAAATTACTAGAAAATGGAAATCAAAATCTAAACTGACTATACTTGAAGTAGTGAACATTGTAACAGACAAAAGAACGGGAGGTAGGATCTTTAGAAAATGGTAGGAATAAATTACATACAAAAAAAATGCAAATTGTGGGAAAAATACATGCAGAAAAATGTTTTTGAGGAGGAATGAGGTTTAGGAGAAGGCAGGAATTGAATAATTTATGTACTGTTGACTAATTTATAGGATATATAACAATATATATGATGTATAATATTTGCAAATATAAACTTGTTATTATGGTTTGATTATTTTTAAATAAATGTAGATGTAATTTTGCCTATGTCATAAGTGATAATTCAATACATGTGTTTAAAAAAGGACACTCATTTTTATAGAAAAAAAATCTACAGTTCCAAACAAGCTTCATATCAGTGTTTGATACTTCTAGTCTAGTGCAGTTAACTTACAACAACTGATAAGTGACAGCCCACATTCTGCCTCTCAGTAGTCATCTTGGGATTAGTGCTTCTGTTCTACTCCTGGTGAGAGAAGGAGCACAGGGCACTATTTCCTGGATACTGCTGATCATCAAAAAGCCAAATAACTGTTTCATAGATGCCAGCTTGGAATTTGTGCTTATATTTAATTCAATGGGCATGTTGGTGAAGGGAACAGAGGGGATGAGGAAGTGATGGTTATGGTGTTAAGCAAAGGAATGCAGAAGGTCAGATGGTAGTGGATTTTGTGAAAATGATGGATATGGTTGTGATGAATACGTATTTTAACAAAAGGGAGGAGCATAGGGTGACATACAAGAGTGGAGGAAGATGCACACAGGTGGATTATATCTTATGTAGAAGGGCCAGCCTGAAGGAGATTGGAGACGGTAAAGTGGTGGTAGGGGAAAGTGTAGTTAGGCAGCATAAGATGGTGGTTTGTAAGATGACATTGGTGATCAAGAACAGGAGGATGAGTGTGAGGGCAGCACCAAGGATCAAATGGTGGAAATTGAAAAAGGGTAATTGTGAGGCGATGTTCAGGGAAGAGTTAAGACAGGCACTGGGTGGCAGTGAAGAATAATTGAATAGCTGGGTAACTACAGCAGAGCTAGTAAGAGAGATGGCTAGAAAGGTGCTTGGTGTGACATCTGGAAAGAGGAAGGAGGTCAAGGAGACCTGGTGGTGGAATGAAGAAGTACAGGAGAGTATACAGAGAAAGAGGTTGGTGAAGAAGAAGTGGGATTGTCAAAGAGATGAAGAAAATAGACAACAGTATAAGGAGATGAGGTGCATGGCAAAAAGAGAGGTGGCGAAAGCTAAGGATAAGATGTATGAAGAGTTGTATAAAAGGTTGGACACTAAGGAGGGAGAAAAGGACCTGTACCGTTTGGCTAGAAAGAGGGACCGACCTAGTAAAGATGTGCAGCAGGTAAGGGTGATAAAGGATCATGAGGGAAACGTACTCACAAGCAAGGAGAGTATGTTGAGCAGATGGAAAGAGTACTTTGAGGGGTTGATGAATGAATGAAGAGAATGAGAGAGAGAGAGAGAGAGAGAGAAGGTTGGATTATGTGTGGATAGTGAATCATGAAGTGCAGTGGATTAGCAAGGAGGAGGTAAGGATAGCTTTGAAGAGGATGAAGAACGGAAGGCTGTTGGTCCAGATGACATGCCTGAAGAAGCATGGAGGTGTTTAGGTGAAATGGCAGTGGAGTTTTTAACTAGATTGTTTAATGAAATCTTGGAAAGTGAGAGGATGCCTGAGGAATGGAGGAAAAGTGTTTTGGTACCGATTTTTAAGAATAAGGGTGATGTGCAGAGCTGTAGTAACTACAGGGGGATTAAACTGATCAGTCACAGCATGAAGTTATGGGAAAGAGTAATGGAAGCTAAGTTAAAAAGGGAGGAGATGATTAGTGATCAGCAGTATGATTTCATGCCAGGAAAGAGCACTACAGATGCGATGTTTGCTCTGAGAATGTTGATGGAGAAGTACAGAGAAGGTCAGAAGGAGTTGCATTGTGTCTTTATGGATTTAGAGAAAGCATATGACAGGGTGCCTAGAGAGGAGTTGTGGTATTGTATGAGGAAGTCGGGAGTGTCAGAGAAGTATGTAAGAGTGTTACAGGATATGTACGAGGGTAGTGTGACAGTGGTGAGGTCTGCGGTGGGAGTGACGGATGCATTTAAGGTGGAGGTGGGATTACATCAAGGATCATATCTGAGCCCTTTCTTATTTGCAATGGTGATGGACAGGTTGACAGATGAGCTCAGACAGGAGTCCCCATGGACTATGATGTTTGCAGATGACATTGTGATCTGTAGTGAGAGTAGGGAACAGGTGGAGGAGACCCTGAAGAGGTGGAGATATGCTCTAGAGAGAAGAGGAATGAAGGTCAGCAGGACTAAGACAGAATATATGTGTGAATGAGAGGGAGGATAGAGGAATGGTGAGGATGCAGAGAGTAGAGGTGGCAAAGGCGGATGAATTTAAGTACTTGGGATCAACAGTTCAGAGTAATGGTGAGTGTGGAAGAGAGGTGAAAAAGAGAGTACAGGCAGGTTGGAGTGGGTAGAGAAGAGTGTCAGGAGTGATTTGTGACAGACGAGTACCAGTAAGAGTGAAAGGGAAGGTCTACAAGAGGGTAGTGAGACCAGCTATGTTATATGGGTTGTAGGCAGTGGCATTGACAAAAAGGCAGGAGTCAGAGTTTGACGTGGCAGAGTTGAAGATGTTAAGATTTGCACTGGGTGTGACAAGGATGGACAGGATTCAGAATAAGTATATTAGAGGGTCAGCCCAGGTTGGAAGGTTTGGAGACAAACCCAGTGAGGAAAGATTACGTTGGTTTGGACATGGGCTGAGGAGGGATGCAGAGTATATTGGGAAAAAGAAGCTAAGGATGAAGCTGCAAGGTGACAGGAAAAGAGGAAGGCCTAAGATAAGGTTTATGGATGTGGTGAGAGAGGACATGCAGGTGGTTGGTGTGACAGAGCAAAATGCAGAGGACAGGAAGAAATGGAAACAGTTGATCTGCTGTGGTGACCCCTAACGGGAGCAGCCGAATGAACAAGAAAAAGATTTTGCTCCTGGTGAGAGAAGGAACAGAGTGCTTTGATTCCTATTCCTGGTTCGGCAGTGAGTGTCTGTGCTTGACATTCCTGATTGGTTTGGTTGCTATTCAAAGCATCTACCAAGAAAAGGCTGCAACACACCTACAGACCCTTGCATCATCTGTGGCAAGACTGTGGCTCACCAAACAGGCTGTGGCCTGCTTCTCATCTTGGGACTGGTGCTATTGTTTTGCTTCTGGTGAGAGAAGAAGCAAAAGAATATTGTATCCCAGTAGGGTGAAGTGCTAAGACCAGTACTAGTAGCTGTCAGACAGTAGCCATTCACATGACTCCTCTCTTTTCATCATTCTTGACAAGCTAATTCTTTATTTTCCATAAGTACTGCTTGATTTTTCCATAATTTAGCAGCATCTGCTTATTAGTTTCCCCTCAAGTGTTTGGCAGTGCACTGTACAGACACAGACACCTTGAGTGACATCTTTCCAGTAGAAGCACAATTGAAATTTCACAAGTACCAAGCTGCACAAGGGCAACTAGTTTGCAGTAACAAGCACTGCCCCCAGAATTGCAAACTGGATACTCCTGACATTGCTTTATATTTGTACTCCAACTGTCTAATTAATAAAAATGGATCTGTTGCCATGGATATGAACTTGCCCACTATCGCCATTACCAGCTTGGTGGATATAGCATCCTGAGGCAATACAGAAATTGCCTCATATGTACAGGCAACCAGTTAATTCTCAAACAAACTGATATAGTATGTGAGTGATATATTTAACAATTTCACTGGAGGCAAAGCTCTTACATAAATAAACCCCAAAGACCTCCTAGATTAATTAGACATACCAAACAGCCTCAGCAGCCCCAAATGCACTCTTTCAAAACAGCACCCACATCAACACATACAGCTGCATTTCATGTAGCCTCTACTTCTAAGCCCATAAGGCAACCCACCACACAATCCAACATTCTGGTCATTGGAGACTCCATTGTGAGGCACACTGATGGCCTTCTCACCAGGCTGAGTAAAGAGAAGGTCACAGTCAGTTGCTTATCAGGGGCTAGGATCTGCCACATTATGCACACACTCAGATCACGGGACCACAAGTACCAGTATGACACAGTCATAGTCCATGTGGGTTTAAATAACCTGAGATATATATCCCTAGACTATATGGAGAGACATCATGGAGCTCTTGGAATATGTGTCCAAGGCTGTATGTGTGTAGCATTGAGCAGCATTTTATTCTCTCCAAGGATGATGCCACAATACCAACAAAAGATGATTGACTTTAATAATTGGCTTAGTTTCTGGTGTCATTCTAAGGGGGTGCAATATTTGTCAGCATGCAAAGGATGGTCTGCACCTCTCAATTCTAAGCTGTTGAATATTAGCTAAAACATTGTCTTCCCCCATATTACCTTTTTCAGGCAATGCCAAACTGAAAGTATTTCCGACATAGTAAATCATAACCAAGAAAATCTAATTACTGCTCAATGCTAGGAGTCTAAACAAAAAACTCCACTCACTTGAAGCTCTCTTCACCCTGGAGAATGCTGATATTTGTGCAGTCACTGAGACTTGGTTTAAAGCTGCAAAGGTTACACCGGCAGTGCAAGGTTATAATGCCTTCCACACATTTAGACCAGCTACTGCACAGACAGGGACTAAAGGTGGAGGTGTCTTGATTTACATCAGAAATAAATACACCTCAAGACTGATCAAACAGGACAATGTACTTCAGCTTCTGTATGTTCAAATCACCATAGACAAAATCCAATACAACTTCCTTGCAAGCTATAGGTCCCCTTCTATGAACCAGGAAACCCATACCATGTATTTAAACCTACTGGAAACACTCACCATCCAACCTGATACCATATTCATGGGTGACTTTAATTACCTCACTATTAACTGGAAATTCTATACAACACCAAATGTACAGCCACAGAGATTCCTGGATTTTGTAAAGACAAACTCCCTGGACCAGACTGTCAATACACCAACCAGGTGTGCAACCATACTGGATCTGGTCCTCACTAATATGGGAGAGTGCTATACACCCACAGCGTAATGTTTTCTCTGGTAAGGTCAGACCACAAAATGGTCTCCTTTGAAGTAAAAATAAAACCTGGAACCCCAGCTAACCCTGGAATATTCAGGAACTACTCTAAGACTAACTTCCTGCTATTAAGTGATAACTTAGCAAAATTTCAAGACCCCATAAACACTGAGAACACTGCTGCCTATGCAGAACTGTTCACAGAAACCCTATACAAGTATGTTAATAGCTGCAGAGAGGCAGCTGTACTCATCAGGAAGAAATACAGAACTAACTCAAAAACAAGCCACCCTGGTGGAACCACAAAATCAGTAGGCTGTATAACAGAAGGAAGAAAACCATGGCAAGAATTAGGAGGTGCAGCACCCAGCAGGATAAAAGTACTCTTATCAAACTAAACAAACAACTCAGAGGACAAATAAAGTCTACCAAAGTAAAATCTGAGGCATATTTGGCCTCCCAGGCCACAGACAATCGCAAGGCATTTTTTAGCTATGTCTGCAACCTGAAAGGCAAAGCACAACTGCGTGCAGAGCTCATTATAAATGGAGCTACCTATACTGAACCACAATATATAGGAAGCCTACTGGCTGACAAATTCTTCTCCGACTTTACCCCTCTCTTCCCCTCAACCTTCCCTCAGTAAATACCATAAAATATAAGTCCCCCACCTATCACTAGAGAACAGGTCATTAATGTTCTCTCTAAGGCCAAGAACACTGCATCAATGGGCCCAGCCAATATCTCAGGATGCTTTCTAAATAGCATCAAACATGACATAACCTATCAGGACCTCTGGAATTACTATCTAACTGGAGCCTCCAAACAGGCTTCATGTTTCCTGAATGGAGAGCAGCAACTGTCATTCCTCTGCACAAAGTTGGGCCATCTACAGACTCTGCAAACTACAGAACCATAAGTCTCACTAGTCTCATATGTAAAGCCATGAAAAGAATTACCATAGAAATGATCAGTAGTGACATAGTAAACCTCCAGACACTGCACCCACCCCAATTTGGATTTGTCAAGGGCATGGCATGCTCACTCAACCTGGTGGACTTCTTTGAGAAGGTCGCCACAGCAATGGATGATGGCAAAATGGTTCAAACTGCCTACCATGACCTGGCCAAGGCATTTGACACAATACCCCACTCAGGCATTGTTGACAAACTCAAGAGGTTAGGCACAAACTCTTAAGTCACCTGGTGGATAGCCAATTGGCTCACTGACAGGACCCAGGAAGTTAGAACTGAGGAGCCCACCTCTACAAAGAGGCCAGTCACAAGCAGAGTCCTTCAGGGATCAATCCTGTTACTGCTCCTTTTTGGTATTTACTTCTCTGAAGTCAAGGCCAATATCAACGGCCTCTGGCTGACTACATTTGCAGATGATTGCAAATTAGGAGCTGTCACTGAATCCCACAACCAACACAAATATTCCAGGAAGGGCTGACACAGACAGACAGCTGGTGTCAGAGCCATGGACTAAAACTAAATGCCAAGAAATGCATAATAGTATCGTTCAGGAAGTCATACACTCCTGGTAACTATCATGTTGACATCACACCCCTACGAGCTGACCCAGTAGTTAGGGACTTGGGGACACACATAGACAGTAATCTAGCCTTTGACTTTCATGTGCCTACAGCAGTGAGGAAATCATTCTATGTTGCACAACATATACACAAAGGTATGGCATCTAGGTCCAAGGAAGTCATTGTTCCACTGTATTTGGCATTCATCAGACCTATCATTGAGTACAATGCCCCCTTTGGTATGTACCTAACCAGGCATATCCAACAATTGGAATGTCCACAGAGGTTCTTCACTAAAAGAATACAGGGCATAAGTAAAATGTCCTAAGCAGACCACCTCAAGGCCCTATCCCTGTATTCTGTCTCCTACAGGCTGTTGAGAGGATATCTATGTCTGGTATTCAAGGCATTGTCAGACCCCACTCTGATGGACCTCCTGCATTTCCACAAAACAAACCACACCAGAATTACCTGTTCTAAAGACTTAAACCTTGCCTGTGATATAAACAGGATGTGCTGGACAGACAGGTATGTATCCCAGAGACTACCCCATCTCTGGAATGGGCTCCCCATTCATGTGAAGCAGAGTTCCTCCCTAACCCAATTCAAGTGTAACTTGGACAACTGGATGGGGAACAGGAAACTCATCTCTGGTTTGGCACTGATGTCTCTAATGGACACAGGCAGCCTGTAAATGGTTCATCTCAAAGACCCCTGCTTGTAAATGTTTCATCTCCTAAGCCCTTGTTTACACTTAACAAGGGTACCAGATTTTGTCAGATATTTGGGATGCAGGGTTTGGCTTAAAAATGTCTTTGTGGTCATTAGCCTAATAAACACCTATGAACCTATAAAAGAACACAGTCCAAATATGATGCAGCAACTCTATAGCAGTGTCATGACAGGCCACACCACTGAAAAAAGGCATTGCTGTGTAAATATACTCAAAGAGAACCAAAATACAATGAATTGTTTGACATAAACAATTTAGTGAAAACACCCAAAACATGAGTATTGACATAATTATAAACACAGTTTATAGTCAGACATACAACCTGCACATCTGCCAACAAATGGCATAACTCCTATACCGCTAATCCTAAATCTATCTGTAGCCTAAATACACCCACAACCAAGAGCCAGCCCATAACACTAAAAACACTTAACACCAATAACCTCCTTTCTCGTATTTTTTACATGGGATAGGGTGTCGTGTCAACTGCCACCACCTCTTCTGATACACAGCCACTCTCCTAACTTCTTTGACAGTCATGCTCATTTGTCATAGGTTTTCTCTTACACAATCCATTCATCTCCACACAATACATCCATCTCATAGCAGGGCATCCTTATATCCTCTTGCCTTCTTGTTGTCTTTTCCAAATTCGCTTTACCAAATCATGTTCTGCTTTCCTGCACATGTGACTGAAACACAGCAATTTGTTCTCCTTCACCTTTTCTGCGGTCCAGACTATTCTGGCTCTTGTTCTGATGGCCTTATTTCCTCATCACTCCCATAGTGTGCATCCTCCTATTTCTCTTGGGCATTTCATCGCTATCATTTCAAACTTCTTTTGCTGCTTTGCATTCACTGCCTGGGTTTCTGTGTTCTATAAAGAAGCAATGGTCACACCACTGTTTTACACACATCACCTTTCAGCTTTGTCATTCTTCTGTGACACATTGTCATACACAAACAACCACGACACCAAGATTACTCGAACACTAAGAATAAGAAGAAACAGCTTCTTTACAAAGCTGTTTCTTCTTATTTTTAGTGTTCTGTCACACATTACCTTTGTCACTTTGTATCAGTTGGCTGCAGTATCTCTGAATTTAGCTCTGACGTTGTAATTTTGACTTCCATTTTCCAGAATCACACCTCCCAAATACTTCAAGCTGTTAACCTGCTCCTCTGGTTTCCCTTCTATGTCAAGCTGCAGCTTTCTCTGATTTCTCCCATTTACTGTCATGGTAACTGCTTTGTCTGTACTCACCCTTATTTGATATGTCTTCAGTTCTGCATTCTAGTCCTCTATTGCATGACAAAGTTCCAGTTCTGAGTCTGCTTGCAGTGCCACATCATCTGTATACAGTGGCTTTACTGATCTGTCCTCCCCAGTCTGTTGGGTGATGGAGGCCATCACTAGTATGAACAAGACTGGATTCACAGTTAAACCTGATGCATGCTCACTCCCACTAGGATCCCCCTCTGTGAACCTGAACACTGATCATGATCATATCATTGGATCATTGTACATAGCCAGCACTAATTCTACCAATGTTTCTCAGACTTTGAACCACCACAGGACTGCCCAAATCATTTTTCTTGAGACCTTATCACATGATTTTTCCAAATCTGGGAATACCAAGTTGTATTCTTTCATTATCTCCCGCTTCTTCTCCACTATCTGTCACACTGAAAACACTTTGTCAGCTGTCCTGATCTGAAACCAAACTCATCTCTCATCTTACTTTCTATGTTGTATATTCATTTATCAGTCACATTCTCCACCACTTTCTTTTTTTAACATTTTTATTAACATCATGACATGACCAAACATTCAGTTATAAAAGAGAACACAAACCAGTACAATGATCTTTTTTCCCTGTACACTTTATACTAATATGATTTTTGTCTTAGCAATTATTCAGCTTAACACTGTATAGACTGGCCAAGTCCTGCCTTCCCTGAACTATCACTCCTGAACATTATCCCATAGGTATTGTTCCCACAGATTCCATTTATTTTTATGCAGCTTACACCTTTCTTTTTCTAAAGATCCCATCTCCAGTTCTTTTTTCTCTTTTAGAACAATCAACGATTACGTTACATTTGGTATTGCTTTTCATTTTCATTTTCTAGTAATCGATTTCAGGGCTGTCAACAGCATTAAACATAGTACGGCTTTATTATGTCTAGGCAATTCAGTTACTGTATCCTAACTAAAATAATTTGCTCCTCCAACATTTCAAAGTGCCCGGCAAGGAATTTCTTAAATCTACCAATTCATTACCTTCCCGAAACAAATGTTTCCAGCTACTCCTCTCTTTCCTACACCTCCAACAGTCGCTGTATACCTGTCAAAAAATTCCCTGAAGTCTACTTGGGGTATAAAAACACCTGTGGAAACACTTCCATGCAAAAATCTTAAACTTTCTAGATCTTGTTGCATACTGGGGAGACATACTGATATTCTATCATTGATTATTTACATATTGCCTTTCATTTTCATTTCCCAGTCCTTTCTAACCTATTCTGATTGACTCTTAAGTCACCATGCATTATTTCATATGCCCTAATAATTATCCTTTTGCTAAAGCTTCTGTTCTACACTCAGTCATAAAGAAAACCAGAGCTGGTCTTTTATTTAACACTCCCCTGTCCCTTTCTCTCCACCTACTCTTTGCATCAATCTCTGTTAGTGAAGGCAGTCTCTAACCTGCAGTCCAAACTTCTGCTTACCCTCATCCCACTCTATGACTATTTTCCAGGTTTCATTAAAACCCCGACCAGTACGCTTCTGGAATTCAGCCAGCGATGGGCAAGACCTGGCACACCTACAGTGAGGGGCAGGTGAGGAGAATTCCCAGATCCAAAACCCTTAATTAAAATTGGGGTGGTGCAGTGGTGCAGCGGTTACTGTTGTCTCCTCACAGCAAGAGGTTCTCCGGTTCGATTCTCGGCTGGGGTGCCTTCTGTGTGGAGTCTTTATGTCCTTCCTGCATTGGCATGGGTTTCCTTCTTGTGCTCCTGTTTCCTCCCACATTCCAAAGACATGCGTCTCAAGCGTTTCTCCCTGGGCCTCCGCTGAAAAATGGGCTTTGTCCCAGTCAGACTTTCCCAGTAAACAAATGTTAAATAAAGTAAATAAATAATAAATAACCTCCATCTAACAGTCTCTCTGTTTTCCCCACATACTAGGCTGAACATACTTGACAAAAAAGCTAAGTAAACCACCCCTTAGGATGTATAATTAAAATAGTTCTTAGCTGTTAAAGGTTTCTGTATAGTATTTAACTGGATTTATTGTCTATGGGCAATGTGTTTACATTGATTAGGCATCCCACACTTAAAAGCCCCCACTTTCCCAAGAGGGTTCTTACCACTCTGTTTCTTAGAAGCCCCTTCAAGTACTTTTTTTTATATTGGGCTCTCTTTTATAGCCAGAAAGGGGGATCTAGAGAAAACATCAGGTCTGTTAGGCATTGTAGAAAAAAATATGCCAATACTTCTGTATAATTCTTTGGATTTCTTTGGTGTCAGAGCCATACTTAAATATCAGGGACCTTGTAAAATCATCCTTTCCACTTTGGGCAGTACTCCTACCATCAGGGAGCTGCAGGTCCTGTATTGTGGGGTTATCATGGCCTTTGGCATTAAGTCTGTTGGTTAAATCAGAGGAACCACATAATGGAATATATTTTATACCTCACCCTTTTTCATTTTCTTCTTCCACATTTTTAACCATCAATTCTGGATACTTCTCTTCTGGTGGAAGGGGTGATTACTTGTGTAATTTTAGTAACTCTTACCTACATTATACAAGTAACCATCCCTTCCACCAGAAGAGAAATATCATTAAAGAGCAAATGGTGCTTATTGCCCATATGACATCTAATGTTGAAGACTTAGAAAAGGAACTATGTTTTGTGGCCTAGACATTTATTGAGCACGGCTATCAAATGGCAGCTGCACTAACAGGCTTCACCCATTCTAAAGTCAGGTTTAGTCATGCTGATAATACATGTTAGAGCTTGCTTTCCAGTATGTATCCACACCATCATTTCTTGTCCCATCTAAACTTCCCTCCCAGATGTGAAAAACAACTCTCAATTAGCTAAACTATAGGCTTAAGAAAAAGTGTTCTGGCTGTCACTGAATTAACAGATTTTGCATTAAGATTCATACTGATGAGGTTGTCAGTAGGAATGCATCTGCTTGTATCCTCGTCAATGTAACATACTTTATTTATTTTCATTGAGCTATTTGTCACTCCTTTAATTACTAATTTTAGTGTTTCTTCATACAAGTACCTCACAGTTCATGGTTCAGTCATTTCTTGACTTATTACCCATGTCCACAATGTGTCTCCTACCTGCAGAAAAACAGTTCTTTCCTAATTTAACATTACTGACATTAACAACAGTCACTGATAAGACGTCTTCCACATCACATTTGGAATATTTGTGCATTCTGTATGTAACTACTTTAAAATGTAACAAGCAACTGACTGGCGGAAATTTGTTATACACATATTTCTAAGGGAAGAAAAAGAACTGTCATTCTTACAACTTAAATAGAACTTTTTTTACTTACAGTTTCTTCTTCACTTCCTTTATTATCCTTGTAAACATTGATGATAAAGTGGAACATTATGGTTCAAAACCAGTTTAAAATAATCAATTAACTTCCATTTCCCACTTTTCTCTCTACATAGGTAGGTATTGCCCTATCGGCCCTGGGGCCTATAAAAGCCTATCCATAACAATTCCCTGGATATTGCTTCCCACAAATATTTACTTTCCTGGAGCCCTGTCTAGCAGGGCTACTGATGTGATCTCTGGGGTGAATTTCCTATCTCCCATCCAATCGTCAAGGTTCCTCTTGAAGAGGGCCATTGAGCCGCTCTGCCTGACATGTATTGGCAGCCTATTCCAGAGAATGGGGAGTCTCTGGGTCAGGAACCTATCCCTCCAGCATATTCTATTCATCGTGATGACAAGGTTAAGATCCCCGGAGCGTGTGGCTTGGAGGAATTTGGATTTCTTTACGTGTAGCATGTCCAACAACTCTGGGTTTGACATGGCCTTGTATGTTAGGCAGAGATCGCCTCTGAGTAGGCGATATGCGATAGAGTATATCTGGAGTTTCTTTAGACAGTCAGCATAAGGCATCTGCTTTAGGCCTGTGATTCTTTTTGTGAGGTATTTCTGCGGCCTTTCTAGTTGTTGCAGATGTCTTGTGAGGTATATACCAAACAGGGCATTGTATTCTATAATGGGTCTAATGAGGCATGAGTACAGAGGGACAATGACCTCCTTTTTTCTGGATGAAAACCCCTTAGTGATGAGGTGTGCCATGCAGAAGGATTTTCTAACTGTTATGGTTATGTGGTTATCAAAGGTGACACCACTGTCCACCTGTGTCCCTAGGTCTCTTATCACACTTTCGATGTTTAGTGTACTGCCACCTATGTGGTACTTCACAGGTACATGTTTTTTTCCCAAAGGGGACAACTATACATTGTTTGGTATTTAGCTTGAGCCCATGGCTCTGGCACCAGGCATCTGTTTTGGTAAGGCCCTTTTGTAGTATATCCACATCATTTGAGGATTCAATAATGCCTCCCAGCTTGCAGTCATCTGCGAACATTGTAAGCCAGAGTCCCTTTGTGTTGGCCTGTACTTCAGAGAAGTAGATGCCAAACAAGAGTGGTCCCAGGGCAGAACCCTGCAGTACACCACTTGTCACTTGTCTGGAGCTGGATTTAGAGTTGGCTACTTTTACTTTTACTTTTAGTGTGTTCTGTCAGTTAGCCAATTTGCAACCCATCAAGTGATGTAGGGATTAATGCCCAGCTTAGTAAGCTTATCTATGATTCCAGAGTGGAGGATAGTGTTGAAAGCCTTGGCGAGGTCCAAGTAGGCTGTGCGAACCACCTTATCTTCATCCATGGCTCTGGAGACTGATTTGAAGACGTCAATCAGGTTCAGGAGGTAATATCAGCCCTTCACGAACTCAAACTGGGTGGGGTCCAGTGTTTGAAGGTTGCCAATGTCTTTCTTTATAAGTTCCATGATAATACATTCCATGGCCTTACAGATCAGGCTCGTCGGACTGATGGGATGGTAGTTCCCTGGATCCAAAGTGGATCCCCCTTGTGGAGTAGGATGACTGTAGCTGTGCATCATTCTGTGGGCATGAAGCCTGAGGTGAGGCCATGATTAAACATGATACATAGGTGAGGTGCTAGTTCATTTTGTAGTTCATGCAGTACATAACCTGGGATGTCATCTGGTCCCATAGATACTGTAATCTTGGCTTTGCAGAGTGCGTTTTTTACCTGAGTGGCCACGATTACTGGAATTTGGGATTCTTTTGGTATTGAGATGGGCTTTTTAGGGGGTGAGGGGGGTGAAACTGGCACTGAATCTATCTGACAGGATATTGGCAATATCCTTGGGATCAGTATATCTAGTGCTATTCTGCTGTAGCTCAGAGCAGATCTGAGTATTGCCATTTAGATTCTTCACATAGCTATAGAATGCCTTGTGGTTGTCTTTGGAATCTTTGGCTATTTTGTTTTCATAACTAGCTTTGGAAGATTTTATGAGGGATCTCAGCTTTCTAGTGAGGCTCGTGGGGGAGTTTTTTGAATCCTGGGTTCTTCTTCTTTTCTGCAACAGTTTCTTCCTCCTGTTGTACAGCTTGTTTATGACAGGGGACCACCACATTGGCTTCCTTATTTTAGAGGATAGCGTCTTGGTTCTATTTGGGATGGCTTGGTCCATGCACGAGTGAATGTGCTCGCACAGCACCTTAGTGTAGGATTCAGCAGTTGAACTTCCAGTTCCCATCTGCATGGGTGTCATGAAGTTTGTTACTTCTGACTTGTGAAGTATGAAGTTGGCTTTGGAGAAGTTTTTTACAGAGGTATCCTTAAAAAGGGGTGTGGTGGGATGTGCATGTCAAGGGTGATTAGCTTATGGTCTGATCTGACCAATGAGGGGGTGACCACTGGTGTGGCGCATCGATCTCCCATGTTGGTAATGATCAGGTCTAGAATATTGGTAACACTGGTGGGGCTATGAATTAGTTGCTCTAGGGTGTTGGAATTTATAGATTCCATGAACCGTTGAGCAAAGGTGTTGGTACAGGAGTAGTTTTCCCAGTTAATGGCAGGGTAGTTGAAATCACCCAGTATTAGGGTGTTTAGTTGTATCTTAATATTTTCCAGTATGTTTAGAAAGGTGTAGTGAGAATCTTGGGGCATAGTTTGGGATCTGTAGCAAGCTACAATTTGTATTTCAGTCTTACCTAGTGTTAGTTGTACCTGGAGAATTTCAGATGCATTGTGTTGGGCAACCAGCCTGGAGGTGTGAATATCCTTGGTGAATATGGACACTCCTCCACCTTTAGTGTGTTGGTCCTGGTTTGGTGGCCGAAAAGTGTGGAATGAGTTGTAGCCTGGAATTGCAGGGGTGCTCTCTGTAGCTTTGAACCAGGTCTCAGTTATTGCACTGATATTGATGTTCTCCATTTTTAGGAGAGCCTTGAGAGAGTGCATCTTGAGGCTTAGAGTTCTAGTATTGAGTAGCATTACCTTCAGATTTTGTTTGCTTGTACCCGTTATGGTGGTAGTTTTGTCCTTTGAACCTTGCCTAAAAAAGGCACTACAAGGGTGGCAAGAACCTTAGCTAGTTACCTGAATCCCAGGGGTGACAGGTGCAAACCATCTCTTGCAAAGCATCGTGGTTTGTTAATCATGTCATCCCAGGCAGACAGATACTGGATCCCCTTTGAATGACATTAGAAGCTTAGGCAATTATTGAAGTCAATCATTTTGTCCTTATACTGTGGTATCATTTTGGGTAATGGCAGGATGCTACTCAGGGCTAGGGTCATACCTGCCTGGGCTACATGATCCGAGAGCGCTTCCATGTTTCTTTTCATGTAGTCCAGGGAGTTACGTCTCAAGTCATTCACTCAACATGGACAGTGACAGAATCATATTTGTACCTGTTGTGGAGTGACTTGAATGCATGCATTATGTGGCGGATCCTGGCACCGGACAGGCAACTAACTGTAATTTTCTCCTTATTCAGCCCGGTGAGTGGGACATCGGTGTGCCTGACTATAGAGTCACCTATGACTAAAGTGTTGGGTATGTTGTCTTGCCTTAGGGGCTGCTGTTGGGTGGCACACTGGTGTTGTGAGCTATGTGACGCTTTGGTTGTGTTTGGGGGTGGTGTTTGCATTTCAGCTTCGGAGGTCCTTGTTGCTTGGGCAGGTTAATGTTAAGAGCCTCCGCATATGTGGGTTTTGTGTTGCTATGTGTGGGTTTTGGTGGTGTAGGTTTTGAAGGACTATGTGTTGTTTGAGATGTTGTGCGGGTGTTAGCCTTCTCATCTTGACTATCTAGCACAATCTTGCCTGGAGAGAGCTTTGCTTCCAGTTTGGCTATGTAAGTCCATCTCTCACAGGTTGTTGTGTTTGGTAGTAGGAGGAGAGGGTTGTCTGTGTACATGAGGCAATTGCTGCATTGCCCCAGTATGCCCAGATTCACCAGGTGGACAGGAGAAATCACCGGAAGCTGACCCTTGGACATGCCTGGTTAGGTGCTTTCCTTGTGTAGTACAAGAGCTGTTTTCCCTTACTTTTTGGCAAGGTGCTTGCAATTGTAGGCTGTCTAGTGCCTACAACTATTTTCTCCTTATTACCAAGGAGGTAAGTGCTTGTAACAAATTAAGACTTCCTAGTGCTTTTTAGCGAGTTTTAGAGCAAGTGCTAGTCACAGGTATACAGATTTTAGTGCTACTGCTGATAAACTAGCTAGTTCTAAGGGAAAATTCGAAGAGCAGACTTTCTGGCACTGGAAATAGTTTAACCTTAGCCCTGTGGTGCGCAAATGTGTGAAATAAGTAGCTAATCTAATTTTTAAGCTTTCTGAGAAGTGCAGGTAATAAAAACGACCAAAATCAGCAAAAATTAGCAATTTCAGCAAAAAGTACTTGCAGTTAGCACAAAAAGTCTCTCTTTCTCATTTCTGGTGTTGTAGTAGTCTGCAGGATGCCCAAACCGGATCTGCTGATCTTCAAACAAGCTCTAACACGTGCAAACGCATATATTTATGCCAGAAAGTTGAAAGAGATAGAAATCAGCCCAAAATGGCCAGTAAAATTGCAATTTTCAGAGCTGGAAACCACTCCTCTAGTGTTAGATAGGCAGTACAATGGTCCCGCTCTCACTGCTAAGCAGTAGGACCTCCCTCTACCACAGCAATGTCTGGATAGCTCTGAACACTGAAACTAAAGTTCTGAAACCAGCAAAGCCTGGAAACTGGATTATTCTAATTAGAAAAGGTGGGAAATTAGCAAACAAGATAGTTTTTTTTTTTTGGTTAAATCAGGCTAAACAATGCAGTCATACAGTAAATAAGCAGAGAAAGGCTAATGCACTTGAGTGTATAGCCCAGAACAGTAAACTCAATTAAAACTTTGCAAAATTAGAAATTTGAAAATTTAAACTTTTTAAATAAAGCAAGGCAAGTGCACAACTGGAAAATGACTTAGAAGCAGAAATACAGTGAAATAAGTAGCTAGTCTACTTTTTAAGCTTTCAGAGAAGTGCAGGTAATAAAAACGACCAAAATCAGCAACAATTAGAAAAGTCAGCAAAAAGTACTTGCATTTAGCACAAAAAGTCTCTCTTTCTCATTTCTGGTGCTGTAGTACTCTGCAGGATGCCCAAACAGGATCTGCTGATATAAAACGAGCTTAAACACATGTAAACATAAGTTGAAAGGGATAGAAATCAGCCCCAAATGGCCAATAAAATTGCAAATTCCAAGCTGGAAAAAAACTCATCTAGTGTTAGATAGGCAGTACAATGCTCTCACTCTCACTGGTAAGCAATAGGACCTCCCTCTATCACAGCAAGGTCTGGATAGCTCTGAACACTGAAACTAAAGTCCTGAAACCAGCAAAGCCTGGAAACTGGACTATTCTAGTTAGAAAAGGTGGGAAATTAGCAAACAAGATAGAATTTTTTTTCTTTTTGGTTAAATCAGGCTAAACAATGCAGTTATACAGTAAATAAGCACAGAAAGGCTAATGCACTTGAGTGCATAGCCCAGAACAGTAAACTCAATTAATACTTTGCAAATTTAGAAATTTGAAAATTTAAACTTTTTAAATAAAGCAAGGCAAGTGCTCAACTGGAAAACGACTTACAGGCAGTAATACAGTGAAATATGCAGCTAGTCTACTTTTTACGCTTTCTGAGAAGTGCAGGTAATAAAAACGACCAACATCAGCAAAAATTAGAAAATTCAGCAAAACGTACTTGCAGAAGTAACAGTTCTCATGTCCAAATTGCATCTTATAGAAATATCCTTTCATGGTTTGCCTGTTTATTTCCTTCTTTCAGATTATTGCTGCGCGTCTTCATCTTTTTAGTCTCTCAGCACCAATCTCTGGTCCAAATCCAATATGCTCCTTGTTTTTCTCATTAGCTTCTGTGTATTTTTCTGTCGCTCCGTTATTTTCTTTTGGAACATAAAATATTTTACTGGAAAGTTCTGTCTATTGGCTATGTCACAGTTAGGGGAATGAGAAACAGAATCACTTTCAACATGCTGGCTCACTTTTTGCTGGATTAACTTTACTTCCTCTTTTAACTGTTCAGCATCCAAGAATGTATTTGCTCCTTCTGAAAAAATATCCTGAAGGAATATGGATATAACATCTTGAATCTCACCCTGCCCCTTTACACCCTCTAATTGCAGGGATAAATGTGCTTCTCTCCTGCCGGGCGTACAGTAAATAATCATTTTACACAAATACGCTGGAGTCCCCAGTTGATGATAACTTACCTTTCTGTCACATTTTCTTCAAAAGCAGCTCCTTCTTCTGATCTGACTGTATCTTTAAAATTATAGGTTTTGGCTTCTTTGCTTCTTTCTCATGGACCAATTTGTAACACAGAAACAATGAGACTTTCTATTAACATATCATGTTGTGGAATACCAGTCCAGTTGCTTATCTGTACTTCATGAAATGAATGCAGTCTATTTCTTCCAGTTTCAAGTTTTTCTCTGTATATTTTGTCTTCTCGCTCTATGTTTTTGTAAGAACGTTCTTCAGAATCCCCATATTCAACCAGTCTGTCCTTTATTCCAAACTCTGATTTCTGAAGTTTTATCTGAATAGCCACTTAAATCTGCTTCCATTATTTCCAGGCTTTTGTATTTTGACTATATGTATTTCTCCAGTGCCTCATTTATTTTAAACAGCTCTAAATACATTTGATTTATTTTCTTCTACAAATGTTTGGAAGCCTTCTCCTCTACTGTGGCTGGAACAGGACCTGTTTTTTGTTGAATAACAAGGCTCTTCTCCACCAGTGGTTATGGTCATTGATTTGTCTTCTGTTAAGATCCTGCTCATCCAGCTATCTATGGGAATACATCTGGATAGGTATGAGACCTTCACTATAAGTTAGGTGTGTGTGTGTGTGTGTGTGTGTGTGTGTGTGTGTGTGTGTGTGTGTGTGTGTGTGTGTGTGTGTGTGTGTGTGTGTGTTGACCAAGTGCCACAGATTTTGAGTAAATCAACATTTGTCATGGATGCCACTTACCAGTTGTAACGTAATCAGCTAGTACATGCTGGCTAGCATGTAGCAAACTACGTTTGTGGTCTATATTTTTGATTATGAAACTGTGCTTTTTTCATAACATATCACTTCTTTAAGTTTAAATAGGACCTCAAGTTCTGATTTGGGAGCAGCATTTTTGTTGCTGTGTTTACTGGATACAAGCAATGCATTTTCATATGAAAAAGGAGGCTACTTATTTTATGCTGCACAGGAATCTTATTAGAAATCCGGGCTTTAATGGCTTTCATAAATGTCTGCAGAAACTTTTCAGCAAGCCTTTATGTAGCAGAATAATGGAAGAAGAATGTTCTAAATTCCTTAAGCATGAACTGTTGACCACTATTACTGCAAACCTGTTTAGGCAAACTATTTGTAGCAAATGCTGCATGGAATACTACTGCAGAAGCTGTGGCGTCCATAACTAATTGCTGACCATTTAGAGTGTACATCAAAAGCAGTAACAGTCAATGAATATTTCTGCAAAGTCAATATGACTATAATGTCAATGCAGTGCTTGCAATTTCCAAGGGTGCCTGTGGTGGCATATACTCATCCACTTGGCAACTAGTACAGCTTCCTGATCATTCTTAAAGTTCTTGCCCAAACCTAGTCACCATATGGTACTACATTTAAAGGATATAATTTCAAGAGCTCCAAAAATGACCCTTGAGGACAGTGTCAAACACTCAGATGTGCAGCTTAGAAAGAACTATTGTGCTGTCTGGAACAACAGATTTCCTGGACATACATATAAATGGCCTTTCTTAACTGCAAATACAAGACATGATGATAGCTGCTTTTGTAGCCAGCCTTTGGCAAAAACATCATCCACTTTGAAGAACAGTACTTAATTTCTGGTTTATCTCTAGATGAGGGTATTTAACATTAGGAAGTATCCAACAACCCTAGAGTAATACATGCCCAGGATATTAATGATGCTTGGTTCTTTGGTCTTCTTTTATGACAATCATGACATTCAGTGTTATAGGAACGTATTCTTTGGAGCAGCACTCAGTAATGCAGACAGGATGCTATCATTGATGAGACACCCCTTCTAGGGTTAAACACTAAATGCCAGTAGTCTGTCACCATTGCAATTTCCTTCCTTGCAAATACTATTGATAGTTTTTCACTCTCCTAGCCAAATTGAGTTTTTTTTAAACTATTAACCATACAACCATCAGTCATTTCTGTAGTAGCACAAGGATTCCAATTCAATTGCAGTGATATTTCAGCTTTACTTTCTTTTATCCTCTCTCACTAGAATTCACCTTACAGATTTTATAGTTGCTGAGCAGATATAAGCCATACATATCTCCAGCTGTGTCTGGGATACTTAGATTATATACATTTATACATTCTAAATTACATAGGAAAGTGTATCTTTACCTGAAGATGAACAATGCAGAAAAGGTGTGCCCCAGCCAAATGTGCTCACAGATAAACAAACACAGCAATGTCAGTATGCCACAGTCTGAAGAAAATGATGTGCTCTGGGGCAGACTACTGAGAATGGACAACTAAGTGGCTATGGCTGTCAGATTAGATGTAGGCTCATAACTGCCAGTTATCAGTTCTTCTGATGGAAGACTGTTGCCAAAATCTGTTAAGAAAAAAGCAGAATCATGGAGAAAAGTTAAAATCATATTTAAAGTGTCAAATTTTTATTTCTGCATAAAAAAGTGTTTGTGCGTATTCTTGTACATACGAACACTATTTTATGTAAGAATAAAACTTTTTTATATCACTTTTATAATATTTAATTACATTTAATTAATTATTCAGTTGCCAACATTTCACAAGAATTTACTCACTCTAATGCATGCTTAATTATATAGGTCCCCAGAGTGACGTACACTCCTCCTCCTGACATATTAATATTAATGCCATAAATCAAGCACAACTAATTTATACTTCTGTAACAGGAAGGTTTTTTTAAATTATAATTAACTAACAAAGTGGCTTAGAGCAAAGTTTTATTTTTGCATAAAAGACTGTTCGATTACTTTGACTACTTTTCTATGTAAAATAAAACTTTATTTTGCCTCTTTAAACATGATAGTTAATGAAATGAAACTGGCATCCAGAGTTTTAAACACCTGCTACAATTAATTTCCTGCCACTCTACACCCTGAGTCTGATGTTCACTTTCTTTCTACTGGTTTTCCATTTACACATTTTCTATGACCCTTTTATTGCATCCTTTACTTTTTTTTTTTTTTGCATGATACAACATATCAGCACTGAATGAATACAGCATGGCAGTTTATTAGCAATGTATTCAATCATATCTGATACAATTCCAAAATGTCCCTGGCTAGTAGTTACTGGCATTTCTGAACTGAATGTTTGCATTATTGTGTCAACTCTTCTTAACAAACAGATTTCAGTATGTTAATAAATAAATCTATATGTCAGTACTTTGGTAAGCCCTTTACCAAAAGTGTAATTCTCAGCTACTATACAAAACTCTGTAATATATTCCATAACATGATTGTGGCTCAGTGGGTCTCCCCTGTGAAATCTAAAACAGCTTGTAATTAGAAAGGACTTAGGATTCAAATACATTTTGTAAAATTCCTTCAATTTCTTTAAATTATGATTTAGATGGTTTAGTTGGTTCTCCTAAGTAACATATCAGTTTAAGTTCTTGCACCCATTACTTTAACAACACTGGCAGTCTGATATACTCTGTAATATCACTTGGTAAATACTGTACATCTAGGGTCTAAATGAAACTTGCCCAATTTTCTCAAAAGAAGAAAGGACCATCCTCTTTAATAATGTTTAAATATGTTCAGTTAGTTTAGTGATCACAGCTTTATACTGCACCCAAACCAGTAAGGAAGCATCTGGTCACATGCTAGATTCAAAACAACTATCATTTTTTGCACAAGCACCCACTCAAGTAATACTTATTCATAATGGTAAACACTTACTACCCCTTTGCAGCTTCATATTTACAGCAAATTCCATGCGTTTGGAATAAACACCCTCTACACATCAAACGAAGTTCACCCCATGTACTTTCAAACTTACACTTGAAGACTGGATTAGATACCTTCCTCTACACATCAAACAAAGTACACTCTATGTACTTTCAAAATTAGACTTGACAATTGGATGGAAGACTATACATTCATGCCTGGGGCTACTTGGAAATAACTGTTTTTACCAGGACTAATTACTTTACTGTCATCATCAAGGTGTATCAGTGCTAGGCTTCTTGATGGCTCTTTTGCTATAAGCTCAGTATGAACCTATAACGAGCAGTTTTCCATTTGCTTTTGCACAACTAATAAAGTCTACTTTCTCTGCATTAGAATACTGCCATCCTTCTGTGAGCTGAAACAATAACCCTGTGATACTTCCACACCAATCTGTATTAAGTAATGTGTGAAAATGTTGCTTTTGCACCACTTACAATGTTTAAAAATTTATTCTGTTCAAATCTTTAACACTTACTAAACTGGACTCTTTTAATGTAATAGTCACTGTACAATGCAATTAACTTGCTTGCTTGTACTGTCATGAAACTTGTTTAATACTGTTAATTTTCCTTAACAGATATTGCAGATTCACTGTAACCTGATTAAAAGCTCACTGGTCAGGAATAATTAACTGCTTATTGACTTTTACAATATCTGGCCACTTACAGTCCTTTAATTGTAATTCTGTAATTACTACCATATAAAAAGTAATAAACATCAATGTAAAAATTATATAATAAGCTCATTAAAGTTAGCTTTCATGACTCAGCATCACACTGAAAAATGTTTTGCAAAATGAATGTTTATGAAAGTTCTATGTGTATCAATTTTATTCCCTTTTTGTTAATATTATACTCATGCAACCACCTTGTAACATTGCTCGGTATATATTTTTCTTGTTGCCTACTGTCCCATAGCATTCCTTCCATTTTTTCCAACAATATCTGCTGTTTCTGACATGCAGATGGCCTTGCACACCTCAGCTGGCACAGTCATCATTTACTGTGTCTGTCCAAATGTATATTCCTGCAAAATATTACCATATATGTAGAGACCAGAACTGCTGTTAAACATGATTGTTACATAGGGTGTCAGTAAATGTATACTCATCCTGCATGTGCACAAACTAATATGCTGTAGAAGTGACCAAAACAATTTATGTCAGATCAACTACCAAGGCAAATGTAATGTCCTCATTAAGACTGACTGAAGCCATCATTGACAGACACCAGCAAATCACAGTCAGAATTGTTTTTGTCCTTTGAAAAGAAAACGTGTATCATCACATTTTCCTTATTTACACACACAGCATTGCATTTTCTTCATTTTATAGTCCGTAAGTCTGAATTTCAGAAAGTTCTGAATTAGAAATAAAAAAAATAAATAAATGTGGTATTCCCAATTGAGTCATTCAGCAACCTACTTAATCCCAAGTTAGAGTAAAACATTAAGAATACCCTCCAACCAGTCCTGTGCAAAATTCTCTCTAAACTTTTTTTAAGGCAGGTATTCCAGTTGTCGCCTCACAGTAAGACACTGTCCGGTTCGATTCTCAGCTAGAGTGTCTTCTGCATGGAGACATGCGTGAATGGGCGTACCTTCGTTGAAGGTTGTGCGTCAGGGCTGGTAACTCGGCACGTAAAAATGAACTACCAATCATTAGTGGACCGGAGTTCTGCTGTGGCGACCCCTAACCGGGAAAAGCCGAAAGACAGTTGTATTCCAAAGTAGCCTCTGTATGAGGCCACACTACAGAGGTTGTTTTAGCAGGCAAACTACTGCAAACCTATCCAAATCAATCTACAGCACTGCACCTTCAGTTAAAGCTGCATAAAATGGCTTGTTACCTGAACTGACACCATCCTCCTTGTGGGATCTTATGTTTGCTTTATTTAACATGTGTATTTTGTTAGGAAGTTTGCTCAAGAAGTTTGTTCTTCTTAGACTTCCAAGATGGCTGCACACTGAATAACAGCTTAATTTCACGTCTCCCAGTGTCAGACTGAGAAACAACAGCCAGTGATAATGTCAGACTGAGTAAAATTCAGTTACTGCCTAGTAAGCACACTGCATGGATGCCATCAAAGAATAAATTAAGACAGCCTGAAAGAAAATCAACTAGAAAATATGAAGGGAAAACACTGACTTGGAAGAATTCTGCAGCTGTTCAGCAAAAAGCAGTTCATGCTCCATCTTTGGTGTAAGACATAGCTTCCAGTAATCTAAAGGAAAAATAAGTCAAATGTGCTCAAAACTGATTAAAATAAATGAAACTCTAAAGGCGTACATCAACTCAGATAAAAAGTTGGAAGAAATGGAAGATGCTTAAAGCAGATATCCAGAACAGCTGATAAAACTGCAAAAATCGGAGGTCGAAATGAAGAAAAGGCTGGTTGAGTATGAGACTTCTCAAGAAGAGGTGATTCAGAAAATGGTAGAACTACAGTACAGAGCATATAGGGAAAATCTGAGATTTTCTGCAGTGCCAGAGAAACTAGAATAAACAGACTATTAATTTTTATGAAGGCACAAATACGCTACTGGACTGGTATTCTGCAGCAGGCAGTGTTTATCGAAAGGGCACACCATGTGCATGCTCCAAATCTGCCCATGATAAAGCAGACAAGACCATTATTAGTAAAGATGCAAACCTACCAGCAGAAAGAACTTATCCTGACAAAACTGTGGCAAAAGTTCAAAGTATTAAAAGCTGAAAAAAGTATGTTTGTGGAAAATGATTATTCACTGTACACCAGGTAGAACAGAATACATTTTATTCAGTAATCATAGAATATTGACAGGCTGGGGTGAGATTAAAGCTGCCATGCTGGAGGGTCAAAGTCAATTTTTTATGCAGAACACACTAAGGAAGCAATGCAAAAGTTTTTCCAATAAAAATGAAGCATCAAGCAGAAGGAGACTCTGCTTCTCATTCTTCTGATAATAAAGCACATGGAGATACTTTGCCATTGAAACCTTTTCCTCTATTCCAAAGTAAAATGCTGGAGAAACAAGGGAAAGCACAGGAGCTGACCAGAAGACTCAGGAGGACTTTAGAATTGAACTGGGATATGGGTTTGGGAGAGGAAGATGAACAGGAAGAAGACCATCAACATGGAAATTAGTGTGAGACTGCAAAGCATCAATCACATTTGTGAAATATGACTGCATAGTAAGTTGTGTAGAACTGAAAAGCATTTGGTTCACTTCATGCCATTAAAGTCTGGAAGGACTTTGTGGGGAGGGGAAGAAGAAGGAAAAAGGTAACTGTAAGTAAAACAATTTCTGTTCTTAACAGTATTTCAAAGAAACTTTTCACAATATAAATTGCATATTTTATAGTAAAATATTTTATTTTATTTATTTTACACTTGTTGACCGGGCTAGTCTAGCTGGATACATGTCCATTTTCAGTAGAGGCCCGGGGAGAAAAGCTCTAAGAAATCATACAAAGTTAATATAGAAGTTATGACAGATATTATAAAAACAGCAATTGTTACATAAAAACATTGTTTTTTTTCCCACACAATAAGTAAAAATGATAATACTCATAGTGATTTTGTGAGAAGGTACAATATACATATATACATAAATTTTATATGTAATGATATAGTATATTGAAACATAAAGGGAAGATAATAAAGGATGTAGGGTGAGAATGAGTGAATAGGAAAAGAGTTAGTCAGGGTTAGTACAAGAGCATAGCCAGTATTTATTGAAATATAGTTTTAGATTCCTTTTAAAAAGTGAGAGAAATCTGAGATGTGATTTCAGAGGGTAGTTTATTCCATATTTTTCCAACAGAGTTAGAGAACAAGGAGTCACCTGCTGAGTTGTTGGGTCTGGTAGTATTGATCAGCAATTTGTTTGAGGAGCATAGATTCTTGAGATTATTATAAGGTGTAATGAGGCTAGAGAGTATTGGAGTGTTGCTGGGTTGATACAGGGTCTTGTGGGCTATTGTGAGCTGGTGAAATTGAAGCTGGTTAAGAAATTCTAGCCAGTCAAGTTGTCTTAGATTCAAACAGTGATGGGTTCTAAAAGGAGAGCCTGTAGCAAATCTAGCAATATTATTATAGGATGTTGCTAGTTTGGTGAGGTTGTTTTTAGAGAGATTGGTGTATATAGGAGAAGCATACAGTAGAGTAGAGATTAGGTGAGTTCTGGCTATAGCGGTCCTAGCTACTGGCGTAAGATAGGGTTTAATTCTGTAAAGGGATCCTAGTTTTTTGTTAACTAATTTTATTGTGGTGTTTATGTGAGTATCAAAATTGAGATTGTTGTCTATTGTAATTTCTAACAGTTTAGTGGTTGGGTCAGGAGAAATAACAGTACCGTTGTTGGAAGTGAGAGTGAAATGTAAAGAGGTGGACTTTTGGGTTGGTGTGAAGAGTAACAGTTTAGTTTTCTTGGGGTTTAGGAGGAGGCAGCTGTGTGAGAACCACTGTTCTACAGTGTTGAAAGCTTTTTGGGTAAGAGACTGAAGTTCAGTTTGAGAGGTGGCTGAACAGATTATATTAGAGTCATCTGCATATTGAATGCAGGTGGAGTATGGAATAGCGGATTGCAGGTCATTGATATAAATGGAAAATAGGAGTGGGCCTAATATGGAGCCCTGTGGGACCCCGAGGGAGATAGAAAGGTGATTAGATAGTTTATTTTGCCAGAGTACAGCCTGCCGTCGGTTTTCTAGGTAAGATGTGAACCAATTCATAGATAGAGGATCAAGTGAAAGAGAATTCAGTATGTGTAGAAGTAGTTGGTGATTAACCATGTCAAAAGCTTTAGATAAGTCAATGAAGACTGCAGATGAAAGAATATTTTTGTTTTTGTTGTTATATAAAAATATAAATATATTTTTAGTTGTTTTTGTAAGTCAGTTTTCTAGGTAAGATGTGAACCAATTCATAGATAGAGGATCAAGTGAAAGAGAATTCAGTATGTGTAGAAGTAGTTGGTGATTAACCATGTCAAAAGCTTTAGATAAGTCAATGAAGACTGCAGATGAAAGAATATTTTTGTTTTTGTTGTTATATAAAAATATAAATATATTTTTAGTTGTTTTTGTAAGTGATATTTACGGATATCCTTTTTCTCCTTCATCTTCTTCTCTTTCTTTCTGCTTCTATTTTGGCATTAAAAATGTAGGCAATAGACTGCCAAATGAGATAAAAATCTAGATAAAGCATATTTAAGTTAACAGGCTGTAATCTTGGGTTGTTGAGGTGGGAAATGGGGTGTAACAGTATACAGATCATAATATATGTAGAGCTGATATGTTTTTTCTTATTTTTGCATAGATGAATTTCTGGATTACAACACTTGGTTTAATTTAATAACAAATTTTAAGTGGAAACAAGTAAATATAAGAACATTGAATATAATTAAATGCCATTTCTTTAGCAATAAATGGTTCAGCTTGTCTTTCAGGCTGCAGCAGAGGACTACATTTTTCTTTTTCTTCTTGCATTTCCATGGGGACAAGTTGATAATAGGGCAAAAGAGACAGAATACTAATTACTTCAAGGCTAAAAGGTAATGATTTCTGAGAGCATGCACATTATTTTCACATCGGGAGGGGGATAAAGGTAAAAAAAGAACAAACATCAATTAGTGTAAGTAGAAGCACATGAACTAGCATGCATCTTAACTTCGATAATCCCAATTTCAGGTTAATTTCATCCTGTGTTAGCAGCTGTATATTTGGCACAAATGTTCCTATTAGGAGTGTTAAACTTCATCATCTGCAGATGTACACAGTTATGTGTGTTTGTATTAACAGGTTATGAGGGTGTTCTGGGGGTGTTTTTTGAAGGGTTTTATAAAAACAAAAAGTCTTGTAAAATGTGACACAGGTTCCAATACTGATGATAATGAGAAAATGGATTAACCTGCCATTAATGGGTGCATATTTCCTGAAAGCTGGAAATAGACATTTAAAAACTGCTATATATAATAGGAGGGAATAATGACTTCTTACCATAATGGTGTCACTTTCCATATTGTCTTGGAATGGGAATGGTCTCACAGGTTATAGACAAAAAGGAAAAAAAGACATTGAGTTAATAAATGCAGAGTGCAAACAGCAATGCTATAGGATCCACATTTGGAAAGAATTGAGCATGTGAATTTGATAAAGAAAAGATTTCAGTAGAATAGAATGGTTAGGAGAACAGGAGAACAGGAGTACTTGTATTAATGAGATAATGAGATACAAATAGTGACATATAACTAATTTGCAGGAAAGTCTCCAGGAATAGATGGTATTCTGGTAGAAGTTTGAAAGCTAGAAAGAATGAAAGTGATAAAGATCTGGAAGGTTTTGTTTAACAGTATTTTAAAAGGAGGGAGGCAACAACATCCTGGAAAAAGCTGTGGTGACTGTAATATCTAAAAACAGTAAAGACCCATCTGATCCAGCCTTGCATATGCCTATTTCAATTATAAACCATAATTATAAAGTATATTTGTTTATAATAGCTAAAGAAATGCAAACATGATGCCAAAACTGATAAATATGGACCAATGTTATTTTGTGGAGGGAAGGCAAACATTTGGCAACATTAACAGAACAATGATGATCAAAAGGGAGGCAGAAAGTCAAAAGATACTGCTGTTATTGTGGGGCTTGGTGGGGCTTGATGCAGATAAAGCATTCAACAGAGTAAGTTGGGTTTTTTTGTGCAGGGCAATGGAAGCATATGTATTTCCTGATACACTAATAAGATTAATTAGAAGGATGTATGAGGGATCAGAAGCAAAAATCAAAGTGCAAGGGTTCCTCTCTAATATGTTGTGTCTGAACAGAGAAACCAGACAGGGTGTCCTCTTTCCCCTTTGTTATTTGCATTATATTTAGACCCATTGGCAAAGAAAATAAGGGACTCAGAAATGTTCAAGAAAAGTTGGCTTTATTTGCAGACAATATTATTTTATATGTGATGGAACCAGAAAGGACATCTCAGTGTTGTGGAACATTCTGAGACAGTTCTGTATTGTTTAAGTGGGGGATATAAAATTATTGAAGATAAAACAAATGTTAAAGCCATAAACTACGTACCCACACATGAATTGGTTCAGCAATACCCACATTTATGGGGAGATGATACAATTAAATATGTAGGAGTATTATTAAAAAGGATTCTGTTATGGCAGCTAAGAATATGTGGGAAGAGAATAAACAAAAGATAATACAAAAACTGAGAAAATGGAAGATCTTGCCTAAGGATATGGATCGCAATATACAAGCAATACAATGTTTTTGGTCCCTTTACTTTTATATGCAGGCCAGGCATACTTTTATTAACCAGAGGAGAAGTTGAGGATAGTAATAAATAAAGATTTGAAGGCAAGAGTCAAGTGGGATAAGTTGACCCTCCCAACAGAATAAGAAGGTTTAGGATTGCCTGATTTGAATGGAAATTTTTGAGCTACACAGCTGTGGCTCATATACATAACACAAGCAGAAGGTTATAATTCACAGTGGAAAGGGATGATGAAGTGGGTGTGTGTTTAAGAAATAAGGAAAGAATGGTATTTTGGACACAGATCCTTAAGGGGCATACAACAGTCATACAGATTATATTCATAAAGTAGCAGAAAGTATACTAACAACAAAGAAAACATGGGAATACAGAAAGGAGATTCTGCTGACAGGAATGACTGCAATTAGGGGTACAGAAAATAGACAAGAGGGGGATGGAATTTACTGGAGGAAGCTTGCAAAGGAACCAAGGTACTGGGGTGAAATTATTAGACAGCGAAAGAGAAAAGAATAGGAAGAGGTCAAGAAGACATCTGGACTCTAGGCTGGGGACTGTTTTCCCTGTCAGGGACTGATCAGAGTATAGACAAAGAGAAAGGTATCAGGGAATTCTAAATGAAAGTCCTGCACTGGTTGAGTTTTTAACTGAATCTAGAACTGAAGCTGCTGTTAAAACAGGATAATTAGTAGGGCATATGAAATATTGCACAATAACTATAGGAATCAATCAGACGAGAACAGGAAAGATTGGGAAGAGAGATTAGATATGCAAGTCACACAAGAAACAATGGGAGGACATATGTATGGTCCCAAATATACAACAAAATCTAGAAGATTTGGTATTTTTGCCTGGAAATGTTTGCACAGATACTTTTATACCGTAAGCAGACTCCAAAGAGTTTTTCTTCAGGTATGTGGCAAATGTTGGAGGTGTAATGGGGAAGAAATAGATACCTGGGAGCATAAGTTCTCAGAGTGTAATTAGTTGGCAGATTTTAAAAATCTCTTACAGAGTACTCTGTCAGGAATGCTAGGTGAAGAAATGATTGTAACTAAGGAAACTATTTATTTATTTATTTTGAGTTGGGGTACAGGATCTAAATTGCCTAGACACAGTAAGACCTTGTTAAATTTAATTTTGGTGACTGCCAAAGAAACAATTACTAAAACATGGAAATCTAACAATAAACCAACTATACTTGAAGAAGTGAACATTTTAACAGAAATAAAAGAACAGGAAGTGGGATCTTTAGAAAAAGGGCAGGAGTAAATTACATAGAAAAATGGAAATTGTGGGAACAATACATGCAAAATATGCTTTGGAGGAGGAATGTGGTTTAAGAGAAGGCAGGAATTAATATATGTAATGTTGTTTTGTGATAAATAATATATGTTGTATAATGTTTGTAAATGTGAACTTGCTAACATGATTTGATAACTTTTATATAAATGTAAGTTTGCCTTGGTCACAAGTTATTGTCTTTCGGCTTTTCCCAGTTAGGGGTCACCACAGCGGAACTCCAGTCCGCTAATGATTGGCAGTGGATTTTTACTGTGCCGAGTTGCCAGCCCGATGTCCGACCTTCAAAGAAGGCACACCCATTCACACATGTACCTACCTGGATGTCTTTAAACGTCACTGGACTGCGGGGAGGACAAGCAGACTCCACACAGAAGGCGCTCTAGTCAAGAATCGAATGGGAGAACCTCTTGCTGTGAGGCGACAACACTAACCTCTGCACCACCGTGGCTGTATTGATAACTCAAAAAAGGTGTTTAAAAAAGAAGTTTGTTCTTTTATGAACATATGTAATTAGTATAAAACCACTAAGACATCTAAAGCCATTTCTAAGACATTTACTGCCCTAATAGATAGCAGCACATCTAAATTAGAAGCCTCATTCCTCACCACTGGCAACAGTTAGGGACGTACACAATGGGAGGATGACAAGTACACATATACAGATCAAAGTCAGTCTGGGGCTGGTTTCTCCCTCTTTCTCCAGATCCTCCTGTAAGACTCCCCACTGGCACAGCTATAGAGTTAAGTCCTTAACCAGGGTTCCAAGCCAAGTCTTCCCTACACATTCTCTCTCTCTGTCCAACCAGTACTTTGTGTCCCCGCCCAAGTAGCTGACACACACACACACACACACACACACACACACACACACACACACACACACACACACACATACACACACACACACACAGACACACACACACACATATATACACACTGAGATTTGATTTATACACAAACACACAACTGGGGAAGGCTGGCACAGGTTTGCTAGCTATGTCCCCTTCTGCCCAAACAATAAGGTAGTTATCAATACCAACAGAACCCTTTATCAGCTACTTTAAGGCCCTTACAAAAGGGTGACCAATCCTACTGTGTAATGTTGCTATTATCCAAATGGTAGTTGCGACCAAGAGCAAGGCTAATTAGGACTGGCCTGTGCAGTGTCACCAAATACATATGCAAGTACTCTAAGAGCTTAAATATGTCTCACAAATAATAGCCAAAAAGGTTTAAATATTTTTAATAATAAAAGAATAAGACAATACTCAGACAACAAACACAGTTACTACAGAGTTCAGAATCACAGGAAATATTTTAAAACAACATTGCAGGACAGTCTCAAATAAATACAAAAATCATCTAAACTAATCTTTACTATAGTCCTAACTATAGCTAAAATAAATTACTGTACTCTAGTTACTTGCTAGTAGCAAGGCAAGTGGTGATGAAGATGGATGTTTCCAGGTCAAAGACAAAATACAAAATGCCTAGTCTCTCTCTCTCTCTCTGAGAGAGTTCTTAAATTAATATCTGCTGGGTTAGCCTGGATGACATCACTATTTGTCACTTGACTTCAGTTCCCAGGCTAAATCAGAAACTAATAGAATTTTAACATCTCTGTGTGAGAAATACATATCTCTTAGATGTGCTCAGAACTGTGTAGCTGCTAGGAAGTCAAAGCAATCAAACACTTTACATTTTAAACCTAGTAATTACTTTTCTTTTCAGACAATAGAAAAACGTCTAGCTCTAGCCATTGTGTCTGCTTGCTGCACTGAAACTAACTTTTATAGCACATTATAAAGCATTGAATTTCAGCTTACTCTCTTGAAGTTTTGTAAGTTAATTTCTACGTTCCAGCAGGGTATGCTGTAGTTACATTCTTGAAGCTCAATATATAACATACAGTTCTGTATAAATCATATCAATATTCACAAAGGGCATAGAATTATTTACAAAATTCCAGATAGCTGGGCTGGCAGTATCACAATTACACTAATTACAAGCATGGACTAACACTAACACAGCAGAAGTACAGAACTAAATACAAGGGCTGAGCCCTTCTGGAACATTTCTTCCAACCATAGTTCAGAACCTTGAGTAGAAATAAGCAATTATTATTCAGAAACTTTTGGTCATCATATTTTTGCATACTCTGTACTTTCTCATGATTTCATTTGCTTAGTTATACAATCAAAGCTGTATTCAATTTAGTACCTATAACAAGACCAGACTTACAGAGATATAGTATTTATGTTTCAGCTTCACTCCATGTTTCTTTGTCTCATAACAAAGCAGTATTATAAACCTTATCTAGCTGCAGCATAAACATATTTCTGGCAGGGTAAATGAAGTACATATCTAGCAGTGAAATAATATTTTAATAAAATGCTTATACATATAGCAGAAGAAGTGTATTTTTGTTGTTTTACTTTTGTGTTCTTTTTCATTGCTTATTTGTTTGCTTTTCCTTCTATTATTTCATGTAATAGTTTAATAAAATGGACCGCTTGCAACTACACTGTTATATGTATCTATTTCTTTTTCATCAGTTTTTTTCAATATTGTCTCATTATTTTGCATTGATAATTTGCTTTTCTCCATTAACTGTACTATATTAATAAAGTGTACCGCATTTAACTGAACAGTTATATTTGTATATATTTTTTATTATTACTTTTTTCCATTGCTTTTTTTTTTTCTCATGTTGGTTTGCTGTTCAGTTTTTTCCATTTGTTTTCTTTTTATGTAGGATCAGCTGTGGTGCAGGTAGAAGTGAATTGGTAGCCACTGCACTCTCTGTCATACCCAATGCTGTTTCCAGGCCTGCCTCTCTGAGTGGTGATGAAGGTCACCCAGTAGAGGAAGACCTGAAGGGCTCACTGAAAGCCTCCACTGCTGCTTCTCTGGTAGATGGTATCGACTCCTCAGCAAGACAGTAGTGCAGGGTGGCCCTCCTGGGTCGCCTGGCATGAGAAGATGCAACTGTTGAGGACCGATGCAGACAGACAGCTAAATACCCATACTGGAACCCTGGAGTGAAACTTACAGAGATGTACATCTGGCCAGCCTTGATCATCATACGAAAGGAGGCAGAACCCACCCATGGTGCCAACTATGTAGGTGAATGACTTCTAGGTGGGCTCACCTCTGTGCCAGCTTTAATATTTTCTCACCCATCCCTAATCCCTGTCATTGTGTTCTCCATCCTTCTGAGTTACATATATCCTCTATTTGTGGTTCCCTCCTTCCCACAAAAAGTAATTTACCCTCTGTGTCTCTTCATCACTGGCTCCCTTTATGTGTTACTATCTCCCCTGTCAGTCTTTGCATGTGTTCCATATTTGTCTGTCTGCCCCTGCTTCCTTCCCTATTCTCTCATTCCTACCCATACCTTTCCCATGTACCCTCCCCGTCTATACTTCTTCAGAATAAAAAAAAATGGTATATCCTTCCTCCCCATACTATTTTCCCTACCACTTGTTTTCAGTATGCTCCTCTGCTTTCTCTCCATTTATGACTCTCCTGTTACCCGCATTTCTTTTCTTTTTATGTAATAAGCTATGTTGGCGCTTTGCCACGGTGCCCTTGTATACACCCCAGGTTCTGCTCATGTAGCAGCTTTGGGGCACTTTAATTCAGATTCCACATGCATAGCATCAGGCATGTTATCTGGATCTACTGTGTGGTTAATGCGACTTTCATGCAAAGGTTCATTAGGCAGCACTCTGTCTGGCATGCCTGAGCTGTGTCAGCACAAACTTTACTCTGGAAGTATTACACTTCTTTCTGAATATCCTCCATCACTATCTGTTCTATGCAGCTGGCACAATTACAAACTACTATTGCATGGGGATTTTAAGCGTAACAATGATAAAGCAATTTTCATACAAAAGTATCTGCTAGTTAACAACAGAGTGATAATGAACTGAAAGCATAAACTGCATACATCTGTAGAAAAATACACTGGACTGTATCACTGAATGGCAAACACAAAAAGCACGTACCACTAGTTTCTTAGTTTTGCACGAATACAGATCCCTTCAGAAAAGTCAGGGTAGGGGGGGCGTGGCCAAGGATGAACACAGGATAGCAGCAGATTTCTTCAGCTCCACCAATTTCATTACATTGACAGGAATTAATTACTTAAAAAAATAATTTTTGAAGTAATTTTCTTTCTAAATATGTTTGTTTTATATAGTTCTTGAACTATATCTAAAAAAGAAAGGAAATCTTAATAATATTCCTGTCAGAAATTACTTTGGAAATTTTCCTGTCAGTTTATCAGTCTGAAATGAGTTCCAGTAAGACAAATTCTCAAGACTCCAGCATCAAGAAAGAACTTCAGTCTCTGATAATTATAGTCCAGCAACTTACTGCTAAGATGGATAAAATGGATACTAAAATAGACACTTTCATAGAAAAACTACAAAACAAATAGACTTGTTACATATGGACCTGCAACAACAGAAGATCCAGATGACAGGCATAGAAGAAGCTGTGAATGACATGGAAAATAGAATACAAGAAGAGGAAATCAACATTGAGTTTCTGCTGAAACAAAATACACATTTACAAACAAAGCTGGATGACCTGGAAAATAGATCTAGGCGCAATAACATTAGGATTTTTGGACTGCCAGAAAATATTGAAGGTAACAATATTACTTCTTTTTAACAACATGGCTCCCTAAAACTTTAGATTTACCAGAAGCATTCTCTTTTGGTATCGAAAGAGCACATAGATCTATAGCTAATACTAACTCTAACAAAAACTATCCTAGATCAGTTATAGTTAGATTTCTATCATCTTTTGATAAAGAGATGGTTCTTAAATCTGCTTGGGCTAAAGCTCCTGTTAAGATTAATGAAACAACTGTGCGTTTGACAATGACTATTCTTCCATGGTATTAGCTAAAAGAAAAGTTTTTCTGCCACTAATAAGGGAGCTTAAAAAAGCACAGTTTAAAACATACCTTCTGTTTCCTGCCAAGCTTAAAATCTTCCTTCCTGATGGTCCTAAAATTTTCGATGACTTAGACTCTGCTTTACTGTTTATCAAAAAAAAAAAATAAGATTTTGGAAAAAATAGAAGAAATGGAATGGGCTAGTCCTTCGTTAAAGAGACTGGCAACTGAAACTTCGTGGAAGACTTCAGAGAAGAAGAAGAGACTAAAAACAAATGATTTGTACTATGTTTTTTCTCTCTCATCATTTTATTTTATTATTAATCTTTTAAATATAGTTCCTGCATTTCCAAGAAGCAACAAATATTTTGAAAAAGATTTAATCAAAGTTATTCTCTGTGTGCAAAGAAATGTTTTGTTTCATAACTAGTCAAAATATCTGGAGATTTAATGGCAAGCTGTGATTTAACT